>NW_006408816.1:708133-730585 GCF_000296735.1 Chrysochloris asiatica | reverse complement strand
TAGGAAAATTGGAAATTGTCAAAAATGAAATGGAAAGCATAAATATCGATATCTTAGGCAGTAGTGAGCTGAAATGGCCTGGTACTGGCAATTTTTAATCTATAAACCATGTGGTTTACTATACCAGTAATGGCAAATTGAAGAGGAATGGTGTCGCATTCATCAAAAAGAACATATTTAACTAGTGACAGAAACAGTACTAAAACTTAGATTTCAGATTTAGTGCTTAAATTTCATAGATGGTAGGGACAATGATCACATTTACTCATAATATTTTATTATATAGTTATACCTGGAGCTTTTGTTATTGTAGATGTAGTAAGTTTACTGTGCTTCTTTGCCTATTATAAACTGTACTGTGTTTTAGTGTAAGTTATAATTATGTGTCAGTTATAATTACCTTGATTAATAGCTTGCTTTCTATTTCATTTTACTTATTGACCTCAATGAATGCAATTTTCATGGTGTTTATGTATATTTACTGCTTTAACTATATTTTCATGCGCACTGTATATAAACACTGCATTAGGTTGCTAGGCTACAATGATAAACAAAGAAGAAAATTGTCTCTATTGTACTAGATTCAAAATGTTTAAAGTTTTTTGTTTTTTGGGTTTTTTTGTAATGATGGCTTGTTTTCATTTTTCCTGCTTGTACTTGTAAAATAGCTGGAAACAATTTTTTTTTTGGGGGGTGGGGGAGATAGAGACACGTTTTTAGACTTACATCCATCAGTTTTACAAACAGATACAGATGCTAAAAAATGGTATAATCTGAGGAGGGTTTCTTTCTAAAGAGAATACTTATAAAGACATAGGAGTAGAGGAACCATTATAGATAATACAGTGAATATTGATTAACAGTGGCTGAGTTAATACCTTCCTAAACCTGAAGGAATATGGGAGGGCGTAACTTCTGGTGTGGCGCTCTAGGATTAGCACTGGACTGAGAACAAAAAGGTCTGCAGTTCAAACCCACCAGGTGCTCCTCAGAAACCCATATAGGATCACTGACAAGTCCTGGTGTGGTTCTGTGAATTAATGCACTGGGCTGCAAAGTTGGTTTAAACTGCAAAGTTGGCAGTTCAAGCTCACCAGCTGCTCCTTGGAAATCCTATATAGGGTCACTATGGATCAGAATAGACTCTACAGCACTTTACAACGATGACAATAACAGCTAATTTATTGTCTGGAGATAGTCTTCACTTTTGTTTTTCTAACTCCAGGTCTTTGCACATTTCATTGTAATACTTTACTTTCTCTTCTCCAGTGAGCCACCATTTTAAACTTTCTGTTTAACTCTTACTTCATTATTTCTTCCATTCTTTTTAGTTGCTCTATATTCAAGAGCAAGTTTCAGAGTCTCTTCTTATATCCATATTGGACATTTCTTTTCCTGTCTTTTTAATACTTTTTTCATTTGCAATATTGTTGATGTCATCCCAAAACTCCCTTGGCCTTTGGTCATTAGTGTCCAGTGCATCAAATTTGATTTTGAGATGGCCTCTAAATTCAGGTGGGATACATTTAAGCTCATATTTTGTCGGTTATGGAATAGTTTTAATTTTTTCAGCTTCAAACTGACTTGCATATGAACAATTGATTGTTTACTCCACAGTTGTCACTTGGTTTTACTTTGCCTGATGATATTGAGCATCTCCACGTCTCTTTCCATAGATGTAGTCAATTTGCTTCCTGTGTATTTCATCTGGTGAGACCACATGTTCAATAACTTTTTGTGTTGTTGAAAAAAAGCATTTGCAATGAATAAGTCATTGATCTTGCAAAACTCTATCATGAGATCTCCTCTGCCATTTCTAACATGAGGCCCATATTTTCCAACTACTGATCCTTCATCATTGTTTCCAAATTTCATATTCCAATCAATGGTGATTATCAATGCACCTTGTTTGCATGTTTGATTAATTTCAGACTAAAGAAGTTAGAATTCTTCAACTTCATCACTGGCTTCGCTTGTTGGTACGTAAATTATATTAACTTCCTTGTGGATTACATGAATAATTTCTTTTTATAAAAATCAACACAAGGCTAGTCCCTACAAGTTCGAGGTTAAAGATATTCCAACTATTTGACTT
This sequence comes from Chrysochloris asiatica, assembly GCF_000296735.1. NCBI lineage: Eukaryota > Metazoa > Chordata > Mammalia > Afrosoricida > Chrysochloridae > Chrysochloris > Chrysochloris asiatica. The sequence goes on along the minus strand of NW_006408816.1, from coordinate 728,490 downwards.
CTCCAACATTTTATGCCCCTCCAGAGTCCTTGATACAATTACTACTTTTCCCTTCCCGCAAGTCCTATGATTCTGCAGCATGCTGCAATGTCTCATAAAACTCACAGTTGTCAAAAGAAATGGTTCACAAAACTGTGGAGGCTGGCAAGTCCCAAATCCGTAGTTCAGAGATCAGTCTGGAAAAATCTTTTCACCGATGTAGTCTCAGGAACTGAGGAACCAATATTGTTAAGTCAGATGACAGGCTGTTGATGCACAAGGCTGCAAAGGAGGCTGGTGAATCAGGCCAGGCGATGGGTCCAAATTCCCATGAACTGGAGGCCAGATGTCATGAGTCACATGCAAGATCTAGAGCAAGAGAGCAAGCCTTCCTAAAGCAGTCTTATAAACTGTAGTCAGACAACACGTCCAGAGAAGCCAAGGATTGTGACTTGAGTTGCACACTCTACTAAGGTCAGGGCATTCTTAATACCTAGATTCACTGTTACCTTTTCTCCTTGTTCTTGCTGTTAAAAGCCATCCAGTCAATTCTGACTCATAGCGGCCCTGTATAGGGTTTTCATTAGAAGCAGCTGATGTGTTTGAACTACATGTTTGCAGTCCAGTGCTGATGCTACAGTGCCACATCAGGAGTCCCACCTTAATCTTAACTCCTTAGAAACTTATTTCAAAATGATTCCATAATCACAGGCATGTTGTTGTTGTTACATGCTGTCCAGTCGATTCTGACCCTGTATAGGGTTTCTGAGGAGCAGCTAGTGAGCTTGAGCTGCCAATCTTGCAGTTCAAACCAACCTTGCAGTTCAGCGCATTATTCTGCCACATACAAAGGCTAGGATTTGCAATATATCACAAAATGGAGAAATTTATTATAGAAGGGCCATAATAAATAATTGGCTGCTCTACAGGGGTATATAAAAATTATCCTTGTTGTTGTTATGTGCCATCGAGTCAGTTCCGACCCATAGCGACCCTGTATAGGGTTTCCGAGGGTGTAAATCTTTACGGGAGTAGAAAGCCTCATCTTTCTCCCGCGGAGCGGCTGGTAGTTTCGAACCGCTGACCTTAAGGTTCGCAGCCCGATTCATAACCACTACGCTACCAGGTAGTATTTATTTCAAGATAGGTTCTGAAATCTTCTTTTTGACAATGAATGCCAGGCCATTCCTCTTCAATTTGGCATTGCCAGCATAGTAAACCATTTGCTTGTTGGGTTCAAAATGGACAATACCTGTCCATTTCAGGCCACTAGTGCTTAGGATACTGCTTTGTTTATCTTTGTTTCCCGATTTTTTCTACATAGGATACTTTATGTGTTCCCTTTCATTTTTGATGACTTCCAATTTTCCCAGATTTATACTTACTACATTTCATGTTCTAGTTATCAATGGATGCTTGCAGATATTTCTTCTCATTTTGATTTGTGCCCCATCTGCACATGAAAGTCCTGAGAGGTTTGCTCATTCATGTCATTAAGGTTTACTCTAGTTTTCAAGATAGCACTTCCTTAGTTGTTTTATGAATTCCTTTCAACTTCAGACAATGTTTCATTACTATTCATAAGGTTCTCAAGGGCTTATCCTTCAGAAGTGGACCACCTATTCCTTCTTTCTCATCCATTCTTAGTCTGGAAGCACCACTAAAACTTGTCCACCATGGATGATCCTGCTGATATTTGAAACACAAGTCACATAGCTTCCAGCATCACAGCAACATGCAAGGTACCACAGTGTGACAAACTGACAGATGTGTGGCTCTTGAAGGTAATGCTTCCAAATGTCAATATAATTATGCCTTCATCAGGTCACTCAACCATGATATGAATCAGCTGTTCTGGATGATCGAGTATGTAGTTGTTGTGTGCTTTCGAGCTGGTTCTGACTCACAATGACCCTGTATTCTAAGAGCTGCTGATGGGTTTCAACTACAGACCTTGCAGTTAATAGTTCATTGCTTATCCTACAGTGCTACACTGTGGCTTTGAGTATGTAGTAAAATCAGTGAATTGCCTAAATGTGGGTTTCAATATACCTTTTGTTCAGAGGCACTGTTGGGTTATACAACAAGGCAATGGATAAAGTATCAAGTAAGTCCATGAATGGTGGTGCTGGTAGAAAAAAAATAGGGAAACAAAGATAAATTTATACCCAGAATACATTTTTATTCTTGTGAAGTGAAAATGTGGTCTCTTTTTGCCTCAAGGGGTCTAATGTAATCAACTAAGTAGTTGACAAGCTCAGAAAATGATAACATATTGGAGATGTATACTTGGTTTCTATCCATGGTGTGTTGTGTGTTCAACATAAGTGGTAGTCAGATTAGCATTGGTGAGGGGAAGACTGTGCCACTGAACACATGCATATATAGTGTACATTCCCACCATCTTAGAGAATTTGTACATGAACAAGGATTATAGTGACTTTGGAAGATGGTTGATAATGGGTTATCTTCTTCACCTGATTTTTAAGGATCCATGTTCTTTTTACAAGCATCGTGAATATCATCACGGTTGGTATTTGCTGCGTTCAAGTTGCTTCCAATCCATAGAACAAAATTTTGCCCACTCCTATGCCATCTTCATACTTGTTGGTATGTTTAATCCCATTATTGTAGTTTTATGTTAATCCATATGAAGGGTTTCCCTCATCATTCTGATCCTTTATTTTACCAAATATGAGGTTCTTATTTAGTAGTTGATCTTTTCTGATGACATGTTAAATTTACCAAGATGAGGTCTAATTATCCTTTTTTTCTAAGGTGCATTTGGTAATTGTATGTTCACCAAAATGGATTTTTTTTTTTTATGTTAGCCCATGATAAAGTTAACATTCAGATTTTTCAGTTCTCCTTTGATTTTCTTTTCCTTTGTCCAGCTTTCACATGCATATGGAGCAAATGATACTCTAGGCTTGTTCTGAGAGATCAGTCAATGAATCTGTCTGTCATCAATTAACTTTTTTTTTTCTTTTCAAGTCCCTGCCTAGTTGGTTTGATATTGTAGTTTCTAGCCCATGGGTTAGTGTAGATGTATAGTTCTGGTTACTTATCAATCCACACAAAGTGGGTAATTGGATGTACCACCCAGTTCTACTCATTGGGAAGACCACCAACGAGTGAAGTTTTATTACACTTCTAACAGGTGTATACATTCTATGGAAATACATCCATTATCCATGCTTATGGATAATGGATGTATTTAACTGCTACCTGGCCATTGAGAACTCTCTATGATGCCAAATGGTTACACTGAGGGAGTCACAGTAGCACAGGAACAAATGCCATCAGAGTCTGAGCTATGTGTTTATATTTAGCTCACTTGTGCCATCTGGATCTTCTATATATACCACTTCTATTTCATAATGGAATTTTACGTTGCATGTTAATTTTGAAGACTTGGTTGAAGATTTTGTTGCCCAGTCTAACTTCATAATAATTTGATAGTTAATAGGCAAGTGATTAAGCTCTACTAGGGCCTAGCAGTCATCTATGAGCTGCTTTTCAAATAAAGAATGGTTATTTGTAGAGGAGAACATGGGCAGCTTTTGATATGGTCCACACTTACGAGACTTTGATGCAGAGTACACAGTAGAGATGATAGAAGGTAAATTTGAAAGAACAAATGAAAGATATTTGATATACTTTGAAAACTTTGAAGATTTTTCTCAACGTTTTAGTCATGTTGAAAAACAATAGAGAATACTATAAATATATTTTATTAGCTTTTCTGTTATTATACATCTTTTTTGTATAAGATGACATCTGCAATTATTTGATTTAGAACTAATTTCTTAGTAGTGATTTTCTTGTGTCTTTTTCTTTGTCATGACACTTTCTTCCTCTCATCCTTCCTTCCTACTTTTCTTTTTCTTTCTTTCATGACTGAGTAATACAAAAAAACAAAAATAGAAAAGATAATATTTTTCTAATTACTATTGTAATATCTGGCTTAATTAAAGGTTTCAGTTTCAGAGTAGTCTAGTAATTCACTGCTACCCAGATTTAATATGCCCAGTTTTCTGTTACTTACCCTTCTCTTCAGAGGAAAAGTATGAATAATATAATTTCATATTATTTCCATTTTCTGTGTTGATGAGATAGGTTTATGGGTAATTAGAGGATGTAGACTATAATTTAAGTATATCAGTCTATCTTGCATTATTCTAGAGCCTCTTCACTTTTAGTCATTGAGTTCATACTTCCTGAATTACTAAATTCTTTGTATATTTTTTAACAAAGTTTAAGTTGCTTTAAATACATTTAATTACCTGTAGAATGACAGTCATTTTTGGTTCAATAATATGTTCAAATTCTTGCTCAATGAGACGTTTTAAATTCAGAAAATTTTGACATTGTTCTTTTTTTTTCTTCAATATTGCTATATTTTTTGGTTCCTTTGCAATGTATTATAAAGTTAATACTTTAACAGATTAAATACAAATAAAATATGTACTACTCGGAGACTACTTTTTTGGTAACAGTGTAGTAATTGAAAGGTTACTTAGTAATTATGCTATGTAATTAGCTAAAATGATTATAGAAAGAATCATGAGCATATCTTCAAATATACTGTTTTGTCTTGACAATTTTTGCTATGTGTCAGTTTTAGTGAAAAAAGGGTACATTTAAGAATCTGTTACTTACGAGGCCATGAGGACAGACTGGAATTAAAAGAAACCACATGTCACCTCAATTTATTCAGCATGAATTTATCTTCCAAAGGAAGCTTAAAAATATACTGCCTACTTCTTCTCCCACCTCCACCCCCACCCCCATTTTTGCTGGAAGTCTCATTTTATAACATTCATATTCTCTTTTGTACTTTAACTTGAAAATTGTTGTTAAAATTTCTCATTATAATATGGAAAATTACCTGGAAGATATTTATCTTTTTAATATTCAATGTTATATCTTTAACCACTTAAATATTAGAAAGTTAATACATCTGGATTGATATTACTTCTTAGAATGTTAATTTATTGTTTTGGAAGTATCTTCATCAAATTCCCATCCAAAGATGCTTTAACACTCATCATATAATTAATGATTCTTCTTTCCTTTCTTTTTCATTGTAAGTTAGTGATCTGTAACTGTTTTTATTATTCTTAAATAAGTACTGCTAAGATCAATGGGTTCCCTTTCCAGAAATGTCACACATATTGCATCAAGGAATGAGGACGCATAACACTCCTGTCAGAAGACATTTTGTCCCAGAATTTAACTTCTTTGCATAGTCTGTCTTTCTTTTAAAAAATATTTTGCTGTGTTTTAGTTGAAAGCTTATATAGCAAACTGTGTTCCCATTGTGACACTGATTACATTTTTTGACCTGTATCTACATTCTTAAATTTATTTTCTTATCTTTTTGTTGTGAATTGAGTGAAGGTTTACAGAGCATATCATCAGTCTAATATTCAACAAATTATACACTTTGTTTCATAACAAAGATTGCAAGCCCTTCAATATAGCACCATTTATCCCACTTCCTCCTTGTATTTCTTGTTTCTATTCTTCCTTTCCTAACACTTTTGGATTTTGTCCTTTAGTTAAAAGCTGTCTTTTTCATCTTGAATGGTTGACAATACTATGATGTGTGTACTATTTATATTTCTTTCTTTTTGCGGAGGGCGGGGTGGGGAGTTCTATTTTTATTAATCTACCTTCCCTGCCCTTCCTTGGCTTCTCATACTTGTTTTAGGGTAAATATTGACCATTTGGTCTCATATAGTTGATTACTTAAGGTAGCACAGTATTCATAGTTGAGTTGATATTATTTTCTAATAAGCTAGTCTATTATTTAGAAAACCTCATCAGTTCAAAGCTTAAAGTTATCTAAGGGTCTTGGCATTCCTCTAGCCTCTACCAGTTCAGTATGTCTTGCACTTCTTAGGAATTTTAGTTTTGTTCTACATTGGTCTCTGGGACTTTCTGTTATATTCCTGCTCAGAAAAGTCAGTAGTGGTATCAGGGCACCATCTAACTCCTCTAGGTATAGGCTATATCAGATCATGATTCATGTGGGCTATTTGTCTATTGGACTAGTTTCTTCTTTGCATCTTTGGTTTCCTTCATTCTCTTTTCTTTCATACAAGTAGAGACCGATAGTTGTATCTTAGATAGTCATGTACAAGCTTTTAAGACCCTAGATGATATTCACCAAACTAGGATGTAGGACATTATCTTTTTAACAGCTCTTTAGCACATTGGTTATGAATTGGACTGCTAATCTCAAGGTCAGCAGTTTGAAACTACCAGCTGTTCTGCAGGAGAAAGATGAGGCTTTCTGCTCCCATAAAGATTTATAGCCCCAGAAACCACATAAAGGGTCACTATGAGTTGGAACTGACTCCATGGCACATAACCAACCAGCCATGCTAATTGACTATATTCGCCCAAGAGACTATGATTATAAGACTTCAATCTCAGTAAACAATCCCATGATCTGTCTGGTTTTTTCTGGGTAGTATCTCTCAGTATATCCACTATGTGGTTTATATATGAATATGTATGTAGCTCACATCTGTTTTATGTACATATACATCTACATATACACTTGTATATGCATACCAATATACTCACATGCACCCTCCTGTATACACATATGCATACATTCTACTTATGTAACCACACACATATTTTGGTTGTTTTAATTATTATTAAAAAATTGTATGTTACAACATTTACCAAAATTTTTCCTTGTTCTTGTGTTCTTATTAATGTCTTCACTTACACTGGATAACTTCTACAGACTTCACCAATAGTGGATATTTCTTTGTCTACTACAAATAGTGGTGTATTGGGTTATGGAATGGACTACTAATTGCAAATACAGCAGTTTGAATCCACCAATCATTCTACGGGAGAAAGATGAGTTTTTCTGCTCCCATAAAGATTTTCTTCTTCTCAGAAACCTATACAGGGTTGCTGTTAGTCAGAAATGACCCAACAGTACCTAACAACACCTACCTGGAAAGTGATTCTTCCTCTCCCCCATCTCATCCCTGGTAACCATCAAAGAATATTACTTTCTCTGTGTATCCTTTTCTCAACTTTTTATAACATGAGCCCATTCAATATTTGTCCTTTTGTTATTAACAGCATAATATCCTCCAAATACATCCATGTTATAAGATGTTTTGTGAACTCATTTTTATAATTGTGTAGTTTTCCATTATATGTATATACCACATTTTAAGGAACTCTGGTAGCATAGAGGTTACGAGTTGGGCTGCTTATCTCCAAGTCAGCATTTGAAAATACTGGCTGTTCACGAAAGAATGATTAAGCTTTCTGCTCCCATAAAAATTTACTGCCTCAGAAACCCTATACAGGGTTGTTGTGAGTCAGATCTGACTCCTCAGCAAACCACCATTCATCTATTAATGGGTGCTTAGCTTGTTTTCATCTTTTTGCTATTGTGAATAATGCTGCAATGAGTACAGCTGTGCATACATCTATTTGTGTCACTGATCTTACATCTCTGTTGTTGTTAAGTGCTGCAGAGTCAGTTCTGACTCATAGCAACCTTGTATAGGGTTTCCAAGGAGTGGCTGCTGCATTTGAACAATCAACCTTGTGGTTAGCAGTTGAGAGCATATTCTACAACTCCACACCAGGACTCTTATGATATACATATATCAATAGTGGTATTGATGGATCTAGCTTTTTGAGGAAGTACCATATTCTTTCTCATAGTGCTTGTACCATTCATACTAAGTCCTGCAATATATGAATTTCAGTACCTATACAACTTTGCCAAATTTGTTGTTGTCTGTATTGTGTTTTCCATCATTATCATTTTATAGGGAATCTCATTGTAGTTTTGATTTCCATCTCTCAATAATTGGCTAATTATCATGAGACTATTTTCATAGTTTTCTGGCTTTCTGAATGTCCTCTTTGGTCTGTTCATGTCCTTAGTCCAGCTTTTGACTGAATTGTTTATCTGTTTGTTGTTGAGTTGTTGATGTTTTCTATATATTTTACAGATCTGGCCTTTATCAAATATGTCATTATTGTACGGTTTTTTTCTGAGTCTGTAGGTTCTCTTTCTGTTTTCTTAGTGAAATGTTTCAATGAGCATACATATTTAATTTTTAGGTGGTTCTAATTATCTAATTTATTTTCTGTCATTCACTCATTTTTAGTTTCACTAATAAACTATTTATGCTGAAAATTTTAGGTCCTCTACTTTTGATGCCATGTTCTCTTCCAGGAACTCTATACTTTTAGCTTTAACATTTAGGTTGAATCACTTTGAGTTAGTTTTTGTGCATGATGTAAAGTATGGTTCCTGATTAATTTCAGCATATGGATATCTAGTTTGGCTAGAGACATTTGTTAGAAAGACTGTGAATGAATTTTGACACTTTGTCAAAGATCAGCTGTCTGTAAATGTATGAATTTATGTCTCAATTCTCTATTCTATTCCATTGGTCTATGTGTATGCCACTGAACCAGGACTAGACTTTTTTGAATACTGTAGCTGTATAGTAAATTTTGAGATCCGGAAGTGAGAGGCCTACTACTTTGTTCTTCTTCAATACAGCTTTAGTTATTTGGTGCCTCCTTTCTTTCGATATAGAGTTCTAAATTAGGTTTTCCATTTTACTAAAGAATGTTGTTGACATTTGGCTCAGGATTGCATTATATCTACAAATCTATTTGGATAGAACTGACAGTTTCATAATGTTAAGTCCTCCAATTGATGATGAGCCTTGGAAGTTCTTCCATTTGGAAATCTTGTTCAGTTTCTTGCAGTAACGATTGATAGCTTTCCACTTCCAAGTCTTTTACAGCACTGGTTATGTTTATTTGACCCTTTTATGGAGTACTATAAATGTACCAAAGGAGCTCTGGTAGCATAGTGGTTATGAATCAGGCTGCTAACATCAAGGTTGGCAGTTCGAAACTACCAGCTGTTCCGCAGGAGAAAGATGAGGCTTTCTGCTCCCATAATGATTTGCAGCCTCGGAAACCCTGTGCAGGGTCACTATGAGTTGGAACCAACTCCACAGTATTTAACAACAACAACAACATAAATGTACCAACTCTTGATTTCCTTTTCAGAGTCCTCATGTTGGTGTACAGAACCTCAACTAACTTTTGTGGTTTTTTGGACCCTATAATTTTGCTGAACTCTACTACTAGTTTCAGTAACTTTTCAATGGAGTCTCAGGGATTTATTATATGTAGGATCATGTCATCTACAAATAAAATACTTTTACTTTTTTTTCAATTTTGTTGTTGTTATTGTTGTTTTTAGGTGCCATCAAGTCAGTCTGACTCGTTGTGAAACTACGCACAGCGGAACGAACCCCTGGCTGGTCCTGTGCCACCCTCACAATTATTGTTGCACTTGAACCCATTGCTTTGCTACTGTGCCAAACCTTCTTGTTGGGGGTCTTCCTCTTTTTCATCGATCCTCCACTTTACCAAGGGACTGGTCACTCCTGATAATATGTCTGAAGTGTAAGACATGAAGTCTTATTCTGACTTCTAAGGAGCATTCTGGCTGTACCTCTTCCAAGACAAATTTGTTTGTTCTTTAATTTGGATGCCCTTTTCCCCCTTTATTGCCTTATTAGTCTAGCTAGAACTTCCATGACAAAATTGAATAGTTTTGATAACGAGCATCTTTGTCTCATTACCAATTATGAATACAATGTTCTTGATACTTTTCCTTTGTTAGCTGTTGGTTTTGTTCTTTTCATTTTTGTATTTTATTTTTATTAGACAATAGCGAGTATCTGGTTTGACAATTTGATTGGATGATCCTGCCTCAGTTTGACAATTTGATTGGATGCCCAACACATTGTTGTCTTAGAGAAGAGAACAAAGCTCCCTTACCACCCTCCTCCACTTTGATCAAGTTAGCTAAGTAACATCACACAGGCTAATTTAGGAATATCACTTTGTTGTCACATCAGTTCTTGGCTTTCACCACTAGAACTAGTACCCTTTGTTGGTACAAGCCTGAAACAAAGTTTATGCAATGTCTCTATGTTGTTTGATGGTGGTGGTGGTGGTGGTGTGCCATTGAGTCAGTTTTGAATCACAGGAGCCTATATAGGGATTCTGAGGCTGTGAATCTTAGTGGGAGCAGAACGTTTCATCCTTCTTCCATGGAGCACCTGGTGTATTTGAACTGCTGGCCTTGCAGTTAGCAGCCCATCACGTAACCCTCTACCTCACCAGAGATCCTTCAATGTTGTTTGTTGTCATTGTTAAGTGCTTTTCAGTCTGTTCTTACTCACAGCAACGCTGTATAGGGTTTCCAAGGAGTGGCAGGTGGGTTTGAAACTCTGACCTTGTGGCTCAAACTGCCCTTTAAGTCCAGCGCATTATCCTGCAACGCCACACCAGGACTCCATGTAGCTTTTTTGTTGTTGTTAGGTGCCATCGAGTCGGTACCGACCCAAAGCGACCTTACCCACAGCAGAATGAAACACTGCCTGATCCTGGGCCAACCGCACTACTTTTGTCACACTTGAGTCGATGGATACTGCCACTTGGTCAATCCATCTAATTGGGGGTCTTCCTCTTTTAGCATGATGTATATGTAACACTTTGAGAGAGGTGGGGCTTGATGGCAAATAGGGTAGAGGTGCAGTGAAGATCTCCGTCAGCAATAGCACAGAATACCAGGTGAAGCGGGTTCAGGGCAGAGCTCCAAAACTCTGAACCACATATTTAGGAATATTTTAAAAATTTGACGGCTGATAGCTAGTGGAACTTGTAGCAGAAATAAGAAATCTCGTACCTTAGAATCTGCCGGGCTCAGCAACCTGGAGCCGACAACTTGGGTGAGACCAAACGGCAAGACCAAGTGAGGGAGCAAACAGACCTGCCAGGAAATAAGGACTGCAACAACCTTGGAGCAAAGGTAACAATATTCTCTGTTTGGTTTGGTTTTCTAATTTTTTTTTTTTTTTGGAGTGGGGGGGAGGGAGCGGGGGGGTAATCTGTTCATTGGCCTCTGGCTGTCTGTGCAACTCTATTCGGGTGACTAGAGGGGGTGCCTTAGTGAGTGGACACCCCCCCAACCCCATCACTGGAGGGTTCCTCCACCACACATTCGCACATATCCTCTTGGCATTTACAGGGACTTGCCTACTTGCTTACTGAGTGCCTAGGAGTAGATTCCAACTCATAGTGGCTAGGCACAGGGTTTCCAAGGCTGTGAATCTTTACAGGAGCAGAGGATCTCGTCTTTCTACCACGAACAGCTGGTGGTTTTGAGCCTTGGAGTCGGTGGTCTGATTGGTAACCACTACAATACAAGCAGGCAGCTCAAAACGGCCCTGAACTGTTTATTAAAAGGGAAAAGGCCAGAACAAGTGGTGTGAAGAGGGAGCGAGTTTAAAAACAAAACAAGCTGAAAATTAAATCCTGAAGTACAGCATAACACAAACAGTGGCATCTTGAAATTTATCAGACGGCCTCAAAGGCAAGAAGTTGAAAGATGAAATTAAAGGTATACTCATATTAGGCTACAGATTTTTTCCCCACTTCTCTTTCTCCTCTCCTTTTTCTGTGATTATAGACTACAGTATCCAATCTGGTTTTTTGTTTTGGGGTTTTTTTTGCTGTTTATTTTCCCCCTTGCTTTTGCTGTTACTGTTTTGCTTTTTTTTTTCTTTTGTTCCATTGTGTTTTGGTTTTGTTCCCCCTATAGGCAGCTCTTTCTCTCCCTATACAACCCAAGAAAACACAGCAATTACTGCCATATAGTCAAGATACAATCATGCCCTATACAGCACCACAATTCAGGGAAGAACCAATACCAACTGCCATACATCAGGGAGGCAGACAACACCTGCGAAAGTAACTCTGAGTTAAGAAATAAGAATGAAAAAGGAAGCCCACCTCCTTATTATATCTACCTGAAGTCCATCGGAAAGCATAAAAAAATACCAAAACACACTCTCAATTAAATATTAAGGCCACAGTGAAACACTAAACATGTCCAAGAAGCAAAAACAGATGACCATATCAGCAAATGTCCAGAAACAAGATAAAATGTCTGAGACAAATGACCTACAGGTAGATCTGGGCTACATTCTGGAAGGAAGGCAGGCCTTGGATACCCTGAGAAGGAATTCAGAAAACTGATTATAAAATGTTTCAAAATACTTTACAATGGAGTTGAGAAACATAAGGAAGAAGTCAGGAAAGTGCTACAGGAAAAATCAAATAAGATAGATACAGCATTGGAAACAATTCAAAACCTACAGAAAGAGGTTCAAATGATTAACAATAGAATATCAGAAATAGACAATACACTGAAAGGGCAAAGGAGTATAATTGAAGAGATGGAAACCAGAATTAGTGAACTGAAGGTCAAATCTCTCAATACCATTAAGATAGAAGAGCAATCAGAAAAAAGGATTAAAAAATCCGAAGAAGGTCTAAGATTCACGTTGGACAACATGAAGAGGAATAACTTAAGAATTATCAGCATTCTGGAACGGGAAGAATCGCACTAGTCCACAGAAGAGATAGTCGAGGAGCTTCTGGAAGAAAATTTCTCTAACATCCTGAAAAGTGAAAAGATAAACATTTAAGAAGCTCAAGGCACCCCAGTAGGGATAGACCCTAAAAGAAAATCACTGGGACATATCATAGTCAGGCTCTCCAAAATCAAAGATCAGGAGACAATCCTGAAATCAGCTAGGGAAAACAGATGTGTTCCATACAAAGTCGGATTAAGCGCAGATCTCTCAGCAGAAACCATGCAGGCAAGAAGGCAATCAGAAGATATACATAAAACCCTAAAAGAAAAAACTGCCAACCAAGAATCCTTTATCCAGCAAAGCTATCAATCAAATACAACGTTGTAATCAAAACATTCCAGGATGAACAGAAGCTAAGGGATTTTACCAAAGCAAACCCTGCGCTACAGAACATCCTAAAGGGCGCTCTGTGGACTGAGGACCAATAAGAACAGACAACAACCAGAGATTGACATACATGGCAGCACCTCCCAGAACTAATAATAAAGATTAGATCAGAAATAAATGAGATAGAAAACAGAAAACTATAGGGAGAACCAATAGGACAAGAAACTGGTTCTTTGAAAGGATTAACAAAATTGACATAGACCACTGGCAAACCTAACAAAAGAAAAGAGGGAGAAGACACAAATAACTTGCATAAGAAACCACATGGGTGATATCAAAATGGAATCAATGGAAATAAAAAGGATAATAACAGAATACTATGAAGAGCTGTACTCCAACAAATTTGAAAACTTAGAAGAGATGGACGCATTTTTTTTAGAAAAACACGACCTACCTAAACTTACACACAGTGAAGTAGAAAACCTGAACAGACCCATAACAAAAGAAGAAATTGATCAGGTCATCAAAAAACTCCCAACCAAAAGAAGTCCAGGCCCAGATGGCTTCACTGGTGAGTTCTAGCAAACATTCAGAGAAGAGCTGTCACCAATTCTACTCAAATTGTTCCAGAATATTGAGGAGGATGGAAAACTTCCTAATACATTTTATAACTCTTTGAGTTGTTGCTGCCTTTTCATATTCTGAAATGGATATCTCATTTTTTATATAGAAATCAAATGACCCATATAGAAAAGGGTGCTTTTTCCATGTAGGCTCTCAATATGGATAGATCTCAAAAGGATCCTTGGCTCATTTTTAGTGCAAAGAATATTCTGAAGGGAAAGGTATTGATAGCAAGTATAATCCTAAAAGGAGAAATACAGTTTCATGAAAGATAAATGTAGTTGAATTTTGTCAAAGTTGGAAAATAAGGTAAAATTAAGTTCTTGATATGGCTCACTTTCTTTATTGCCACATAAATGATAAAATCACTCATTTATTGTTTATCAGTTCAAGTAACATTTATTAAAAGGTGTTTACCTACAAGTAAACATATAAAACACTTTTACGCTTATAAAAATTACATTACAGCATTTTGGTTTTTTGTAACACCTGCTTGTGTGCTCCTGGACCCTGTCTCCAGAAATCTGGTCCATTACTGTAGTGGTTCTGACCTGGATTTGGATAGCTAACCTCAAGGTCAGCAGTTCAAAACTACCAGCCATTTTGCAGGAGAAAGATGGGGCTTTCTGCTCCCATAAAGATTTACAGCCTCAGAAACCCTATGCATGGTTACTATGAGTCAGACGTGACTTGACAGTACACAACAACAGCTAACAATAGCAACAGTCAATAGGAATCCTGGTGTAGTGCTGTGGGTTAATGTACTGGACTGCAAGGTTGGTTTGAACTGCAAGGTCGGTGGTTCAAGCTCACCGGTTAAAGCTCACCAGGCACTTTTTGGAAACTCTTGTCACTATGAGTCGCAACTGACTTGATGGCCCTTAACAACAACAACAACATTAGTCAATTTGGCAAGCATCTCAAGAAGCTGGATTTTTTAAGCACCTCAATTCACTCGGATGCTGGAGAAAAATATAGAAACACTTTGCAAGTAATCTGTAAATTAAAATGAAATTGTTGCCTTTAGAGAATTTATATGATTCAAGTGTCTAAAATTAGTATTCATCCTTAGTTTAGGTATAGATATGAATACTGGAGAAAAAAGGATTTTCACTTTTTTTTCCTGCAAATTTTAGATGTTAAGTTTTTATTCTGGGATAAATTAGTTTTTGTTTCTTATGAATCATAATTGTTTTCTTTCAGTGGAAAACACCATATTTATGTAAATCAGTGCTGCCTAGACTAAGGTATTATGACTACAGAGAGATTTTGGAGCTGTGTAGAGTAGCTGTGTAAAATAAGTTTAAACCTTTTGGAATATTTTCTGCTTGTAGTCCTAAGCATTGGACTGCTAATCGCAAGGTCAATGCTTCAAACCCACAAGTTGCTCCTTGAAAACCCTACATACGGTCATTATGAGTTGAAACTGAGTCCATGGCACTTAACAACAACACTTTGTACTTAGTTGGAACCTTTCCCTTTTTGTATCTAAAGAAATCTTCTCTGTGCAGAAATATCTGTGATTCTTTTTATTGGATTGAAAGATCTTTGAGAGTAGAGTTTGGTAAAAGATGGTAATTTTAAGATAAATCTTGGTATCATGGGACTGTAGAAAATTTATGAACAGTATCTTAATTTACTTATTATCATACTTGGAAGCATTTTCATCTTTAAAATTTGGAATGTTAATAAGAAGATACTGTTTCATACTATTTTCAACGTGAACTTGTCTATAAATCTAGTTCTATCTAAAGTGAGTTACCAGTTCCATTGTCAGTAAGTTGAATCCATCTCATCGTGACTGTAGGACACAGTAGAACCGCCCCCAAAGGATTTTTAAGATTGTCATCTTTAGGAAAGCAGATTGCCTTATCTTTCCCCAGCGTAGCAACTGATGGGTCTGAATTGCTGATCATTCAATTTGCTGTCAAATGCTTTAGCCACTGTAACACCAGGACTCCTGGTACATACCTAACACATGCATTTACATACGTGTGTTTCCCTGTAGATACGTTTCATTTCATTTGGGCTTCTGGAAATCATAGCCATGCTCACTGAACCAGTACAGGAACAGAAAATGGAGACTTGTGGAGAAAAATGTCAAATATATTTTTCTCAGCAGTTGTTGAGCTGCCCAGTTTTTGATGAGGTACAATTATTGTTTAGCTGTTGATTTTAGTGACAAGTTAAAGGAATGGAATTTGAAACCTAGTGTTTTCCAGGGATTAAAAATAAAACAAACACACAACCAAAGCTCAAGCTTTGATTTGATTTGTGAGAACAAATGACTAATGCTTTTCATAACACTGTGCTCTTACTATAAGCAGGGGTGGAGCAGACAGAGTGGCTGCAGATTCCTAATTACATGGCTGCCTTTGTTTTCTGTGGGAGTTTTTAAGTAAAAATCATGTTACTCTTGAGAGTGCAGAGTTGGACTTCTGTGCTCCGGTGGTAACTAGTCTTAGACGAGAATGAGTATGTCATGCTTCAGTACCACTGCTTTTAGTATTTATTGTTTGTAAGCATGGTTTTGAGAATGTTGCTGAGAGTAAAAAGAAAGAAGGGAAATAGGTATTGATGCAAACAAACAAACAAAAAAATAGATCTATCACTAGGACTGTGAAATAGGCAGCAAAGTAATTTAAGATGTATTGCACTGCATTTTAAGAAAATGTTTATGGTGAAAGAACTGAATGGTTTATTCTATTGTCCTATGTGTGCTAGTTTTTATTTAAATATAAAACCTTTGATATTACAGTCTTCTCTTAAAAATTTACTTTTATTTCATACCAAGGACTGTGTGTTGATTTCTGGTGTAGAGTAGAAATGACATTTTGAGAATGAGTAAGGAAGTATCAGGGAGTTTATGATATGTTATATCCTTGAGGAAATGATGCTGTCAGCTAGAAACACTAGGGTCTCTACCAAATGTTGATGTTTCTTGAAGACTGGGACAAATTTTATTCTTGTTTTTACTTTGTTTCTTATTGCAAGGATACTTTATTCAGCACTGTGGGTTAATGCGCCAAACTGCAAAGCCATTTGAACTGCAAGGTCAGCGGTTCAAGCTCACCAGCTGCTCCTTGGAAACCCTAAACAGGGTCGCTATGGGTCAGAATCAACTCAATAGCACTTAACAACAACAACTACTAATAGGTATTTTAGGAGGTATTTGAGATTTAAAGTAAAAGATTTTATATGCATGTATGATGGGTATAAGCACACACACTCAAATGTCAACAATTTAAAAATTAATTAATAAATAGACTCCAGGGGCTAGAATAAATGGGCTATAGGGGATCAGGGAAGTAAATAAGCAGAATTAGTAAGTCATAATGTTTTAAAGGGCCTCATATATTTCATTTCATCAGAGTGGTCAGAGTTATTAGGTCATATTACTTACTTGATAGGTATGTTATGTTTGCTTTAACAGTGATTTGCACAGTAGAAGAGCTAATCATTTTAATTATTAAAATAATTAAAGAAGAGATGCCCCTTCTCTATCTGCTGTTCAGTAAATATTCTCGCAATCTTATGTAAAATGGACAATTGGATAAATCTGCTCATTTTAAGAGTTTTCAATTGACAAAACTTATCTAGAAATTAATATTATTTAGGTTATTATAACTCCTTTCATAATTTACTTAATATGTCATTATTGCCTTTTTATATTTATAATAGAAAAATACAAATAAAAATATAGAATGAATGATTCAAAACCAAATTGTCAAGATGCTTTTGATAAATAATTTTGGAAGTGCTTTTCTATATTATTAGTATATCTTTTAAATTGATTCATTTTTCATTAAGCAATATATTATAAACATCTTTTTATGTTTACTAATACAGCTCTAACAATTTATAATGTTTTAATGCAGTAGACATATTTAATATAATTGTTTATATGATATACACAGTGTTCAATAATTAGAAGATATTATATATGAATATTAATTCTAACAACTAAGTTATTCCATAAGAACTTTTAGAATTCTTTTGATGTTGTTGTTAAGTGCCATTGGTCGGTTCCAACTCATAGCCACCTGTATAGAATTTCCAAAGAGCGGCTGGTGGGTTTGAGCCCACAACCTTGCAGTTGCAGTCCAACACATTATCCCACAAGTGCCACAACAGAACTCCTTTTTATTAGGTTCTGTCAAGTTTGTTCTGACTCATAGTCACACTATGCACAACAGAAGGAAATACTGCCTTGTCCCATGCCATCCTCACAATTGTTGTGTTTGAGTTAATTGTTTCTTAACTGTGTCAGTACATCTTCAGAATTTTCTTCTTTTTTTGTGTGAAAAAAAAAAAAAAAGAGGAAGATTCTCTTTTACCAAGATTCTCATTACCAAGCATGATCTCTTTCTCTAGGGAATGGTCCTTCCTGACAACATGTCCAATATACAAGAGACAAAGATTTGCCATCCTTGCTTCTAAAGCGCTTTCTGGCTGTACTTCCTCCAAGATAGATTTGTATGTTCGTCTGAAAGACCATGGTACTCTCAATAATCTTCTCCAACATCATAATTAAAATGCATTGATTCTTTTACAGTTTTCCTTATTCATTATCCAATTTACACATATATATGAGGTGAATGATAATACCATTATTTAGATCAAGCTCACCTTAGTCCTTTGCTCCTTAACTTTTCAAAGAGGTCCTTTGTGGCACATTTGCCTAATGCAGTACATCATTGCATTTCTTGACCACTGCTTTCTTAATTAAGCATTGATTATGGATCCAAGCAAAATGGAGTCTTTAAACACATCAATCTTTTCTCTGATTATCATAACATTATTTATTGTTCCACTTGAGAGTATTTTTGTTCCCTTTACATTGAGCTACAATCCATATTAAAGGTTCATCTTTATCAGTAAGTATTTCAAGTACTCTTCACTTACAGCAAGCAAGGCTGTGGCATTTGCATATTGCAAGTTGTTAATGAGTCGTCCTGTAATGCTGATGCCATGTTCTTTTTTATATAATCCAACTTT
Organism: Chrysochloris asiatica; assembly: GCF_000296735.1. Taxonomy (NCBI): domain Eukaryota; kingdom Metazoa; phylum Chordata; class Mammalia; order Afrosoricida; family Chrysochloridae; genus Chrysochloris; species Chrysochloris asiatica. The sequence goes on along the minus strand of NW_006408816.1, from coordinate 710,029 downwards.
GTGTTTTGTTTACTCAGCATACAGATTGACTAAGTATGACACATGCCTTTCCTGATTTTAATCCATTCAGTATCCCTTATTTTGTTTGTACAATTGCCTCTTAGTCTATACCTGGCACTGGCGGACACCAAGGTGCAAGGCAAAAATAACGTTGGTAAAGGTTATGAGTCAACTTAGCTGGGCAATTACATAATGATATAATTTGGCAGTTATATAATAAGGTAGTCATCTTCTATTTTGTAGTATGATGTGGTCATCTACCACTTTGCATAGCCCAGATTTTTGCATAATGGACTGGTCTTTGGAATTTAACCATGTCAATAAGTGAGGAGTGGTATAAAACTGGCCTTTCATAGAGGTTTGGATGGGGGGGGGACCTTCCTGATAGACAAGTGCGAGAGGGGTGCATTCTTTGTACATGAGAACCTGTACTGAGAGCCTCCTAATATTACTGTAAAACAAACTATAATACAACTATAACACTGAGCTACTAACACTCACTGAGCTGATAATACTGAAGACCAACTGAAATGACAGCAAGCACAGAAGAGTTCAGTAGCCAACAAATGGCAGCAGCATGCAGTGTTGCGAACCCCAAGATTGGCAGATAGCAGCAATGGGCAGAATTGGATCAGGGGGAAGACAGTGTTGATAAGTGAATTAGCTCACAGAGCACAGCTGGACACATTTGGTGAGAAGATCACCCACAGAACTGGGCTCTTCAAGCAGGAAGTTACTTAGGAAGTAGAGTTTCCCATAGAACGGTTTTGCCTTGGGAGCTGTCCTACAGTTGTTCCAAAACTTCTAGTTGCAATCTGGAGCAGTAAGCACACACAGCCAGGGCCAGCCAAAAAAGTCTATAGAGAGAGAATGAGAACTGAGAGGGAAGAGAGAGAATGAGCAAATGCAGCCATACTGAACCTGGCCTGAGCTGATTATATATCTGCTGAGAGGGAGAAAGACATCTACTGATAACTGGTTAATGACTTGTTTCTCCCAATCCACATAAGTGGATATGGGTGATATGGAAAGGACACATGGGTCCTCTTTTAGAGTAAGTGGGTTTCTCTCCTGTGATGCTAAGTAGGGCACTCATATGGGTGGATGGCATCGGTTAACCTAAATTGTGTTCCTGTTATTTACTTTTTGCTTTCAATAAGCAGTCTGGAAGAACAAACAAGATGGTAGATCAGGTAGAAGTACAGTGAGGAGCTCTGTCAGCAACAACACAGAATACCGAACCAAGCAGGCTCAGGGGATGGTTCCAGAACAATAAACCACATATAAAGGAATATTTAGAAAGTTGAAAGACTTACAGCAAGTGGAATTTGTAGCAGAAGCAAGAAATCCAGTGCTTTCTAATCCAAGGTGCTCATCTGCTCCCTGAGCAGCCATCTTGGGTGAGACTGAATGGGGGATGGATCAGAGCAGTCATGGATGCCTGACAGAACCACAAAGATAAAGGTGTGGACCTTTTTATTTATTTTTATTTTTTTGTATCTGTTCATTGGTATCTCACTGTCTGTGCACCTCCATTCTGGTGACTAGAGAAGAGTGACTGAGTGAGTGGACACCCCACACCTACCCCCAGAGGCTTCTATTACGCAGGCACACAAGAGCTCCTCAAAATTTAAAGGAACAGTTTCCACTTAATACCAAACAGCAGTGCAAAATGGCCACCACTGGCCCTGAATTGTTTATCACAAGGAAAAAGGACTAAAGAGGGCTATGGAGCAGAACAGGCAGACTAAAAAGGAAACAGGCTGAAAATAAAATTCTGATTTACATCATAACAACCAACAGTGGCATCTTGAAATTTCTCGGGAAGAAGAGTGCAAAGGGAAGCCCACCTCCTGATCACATCTACCTGGAGGCAATCAGAAAGCATAAAAAATA
>NW_006408816.1:694496-707419 GCF_000296735.1 Chrysochloris asiatica | reverse complement strand
ACACAAAGGCAAGCAAATCACATTAAGCTTGGATCTCTCAACAGAAACCACACAAGCAAGAAGGCAATGAGGAGACATATATAAAACCCTGAAAGAAAAAAACTGCTAACCCAAGAATTCTTTATCCAGAAAAGCTGTCAATCCAATACAAGGGTGTAATCAAAATATTCCAGGATAAACAGAAGCTAAAGGATTTTGGCAAATCCTACCCTGGAATGAAAAACAACCTAAAAGGAGTTCTGTGGACTGAGAACCAACAAAAACAGACAACAACCAGAGATTGACATATGTGGCAGCATCACCGGGAATTCAATTGACAAATGGCAGTGTCAAGAACAGAATAAAATGATAAAAACAAATTCAGAGGATCTGGGAGGTCAGTCTATGATCAAAACAATTACAATGTGAAAGACGGTAAACACAGAGGAAGAGAGATCCAGGTGGTGAGAAGGTCAGGTAAATTACAGGATTAAATAGACTGTTTTAAATGAAGGGAAAAGGTAATGGAATATAAAGTAACCACAACGATGGGGTTGGGATTACAGGTTTAGGGGGAGGTGGAGGGAGACAACAGCAGAGCACAGGGTAAGAGCAGACACATCATAGTTCCGGTGTTGGGGACGGCAATACAAGAAAGGGGAGTAGGCGAGGGAACAAGGTAGATATGGGAACACTGAAGCAGGTTTGCATGGGGTAAGTGGGCAGAAGTAAATACTGATGAAGGCTCAAACTTGGAAAAAACAGACCCTTGTGACACAGAGATCGAGGTATAGTTTAAAGAGGGGAAAGAATACTAAGATGCTTGACTGTCTTATGAATATTGGTTTCCCTTGCCTAAAATAGACACTTGAGTAGGATAAAAAGGAATGTCAGGAAACATGATTACAGAAAACTTGTAAGCCCATCTTCAGCCTATAACTGACTGAAATACCTAAAAGGAGTTCTAGAACTTACCCAGTGAAATAGGCCTCTTGCAGAGCCTTTGAAGAGTATAGGACCTTAGGTGCATCCTAAGTCCCATCCAGAACCTTCTGAAGTGGGACATCCCCACTAGAAAGGACAAGGAGACCAGCCTAGAACAGCTAGAGTAACAGAAGATACATCTTCAAAGAAAGATCATCAGGAAAAACCCAAAACAAAAATGTCAGTATGACTGGCTACTACAAAAATAAGCAAGCTGTTCACCAGGAAGCCATCAAGGCAAGCAATCAATTTCCTTCAGGACAAACCCCACTCTAAGACTGAAACTCAAAGGGAACACATGAGTAGGCATGTAAGCTTGCCGGCAACCACACATTGGTCTACTGTTGAGTGGAAGCAGGGGAAAAGCAGCAATGAAGAAATGGCTGAGTTCGACCACGGTCCACTGATTCCTGTTGACCTGGAGATGAGAGAGAGAAGAGGAAGGGCTGGTAGGTCCAAAGTGTGGTGAGACCTGGGGGCTCCTGAGCCCATGGACAAGGACATAGCCACAGAGGGTTAGAGCTGAAAGTGAAGCATCCAGCTGATATGAAGTCAGAGAAGAGGCACAAGAACACCCAAACTTACAGATCGTACCCATTTGACATAGCCTCAATGGCTTGATACTTAGAACTCAACTAGAGGAAGATAAAAAATAAACAATTTTTTGATAAAGGAAACAAGGATAAATTGCTACAATTTGACGAACTTGACCTATACTCATGGAGGAGGTTGCTGTTGTTGGTGGTGTTAAGTGCCGTCAAGTTGATTCCAACCCACAGTGACCCTGCATAGGGTTTCCAAGGAGCCGCTGGTAAGCTTGAACCACCAACCTTGCAGTTCAAACGACTTTGCAGTCTGACGCATTAGCCCACAGCACCACACCAGGACTCCTAATCATGGAGGTAGTAACTCTAAATACCAACAGAGAGGGAAGGAGTCTTCACATCAAGTAGCAATGCTACCCCCTCTGTACACAGAGTAGACAGGGATGGGCAACTTAGATATTGGCTACCTAAAATGAGGGGGCAATAAAGGCACAAAGTGACTGGCTTACAAGTTTTCAAGGGGGAGCTTAGTTTAATAGTGTGTGGGGAAACAAAGAGTCCCTGAAGAATAGTTTTTATCTTGTCTAGATGGGTCTGGTTAAAGAGAGATGGGGATAAGATTCTTATGATTCAATAGTGAGTAATTGTTATCATGACTAATTGCGACTATCACAATTATAAAGGTAGAAGTTTTGTAACAAGAACAGAGGAGTGGTTGAACTTGCAATCCAGAAACAAAGGACCACAGGATCATCAAGGAAGAAGAGCATAAGTAGAATGTGAGACCTCATCCAGAGAAACAGGGACACCAGAGATGGAGGCAGAGATGGGACATGGAGAGAGGGAGCAGCTGAGGACTCTACATTCATGGGAAGAGAGGGACTAACAGCTGGCAGCCAATAGGCAGACTTGCAGAATGCGCCCTTTGGTGTGTAAATTATTATATATGCCTGAGTGTTAAAAAAAAAAAAAAAGAGCTAAAGTGAATAGAGAGAAACACTGTTAACTGATGGTACATGGAGAGGATTATAATCATTATAATGAAAGATGGTGCATGGTTTGCTGAATGTAAAACTGATAATCTGCCCTGTAAACTTTTACTCAATTCACAACAAAAACCTTAAATTAAAAAAAAAAATAGAATTATAAAAAACAGTAATAATAAACAGTCTGTTCTCCTTGTTTACAGTTTACCTTCTATAAATAAAAATAACAGCCTTTAATTTACAATACTATCCTGGTGTAGCGAGGTGGGTTAATGTAATAAATTGCAAAGTTGGTTTGAACCAAAATGTTGGCAGTTCAAGCTCACCAGCTGCTCCTCGGAAACCCTATATAGGGTCGCTCTGGGTAGGAACAAAAGAACAAATAGATCTATGTTGGAAGAAGAGCAGCTAAAGTACTCTTTGGATAGCCAAACTTCATCTCTCATACTTCGAACACATTGTCAGCAGGGACCAGTTGTTGGAGAAGCATATTATGTTTGGTAGGGTGGAGGGTCAGAGAAAAAGAGGAAGACCTCCAGTGAGATGGATTGGCAAAGTGCCAGCATCAATGGGCTCAAGTATGGCAACAATTGTGAGGTTGGCCCAGGGCAGTGTCTTGTTCTATTGCACATAGGGTTGCTATGAGTCAGTACCGACTCGATGACACCTAACAACAACAACAATGGGTTGGAACCGACTTGATGGCACTAACAACAGCAGCAATAATGTGTATACACTCAGTCATTCTAGCAGATTTATCACTGCTTGCAATTTTAAGGCAATTGGTGTGTTAGATACATATAGTTCTCAAGGTCAGCAGTTCAGAACTACCAGCTATTCCTCAAAAGAAACAGGTTTTCTGCTCCTTTAAAGATTTATTGTCTCAGAAACCCTGTACAAGGTCACTATGAGTCATCACCGACTCCACAGCACATAACAACAACAACCATACATAGAGTCCTGCTATGGTGCTGTGGATTAATGCGCTGGTTGCAAGGTCTCTTTGAACGGCAAGGTCAGGGGTTCAAGATCACCAGCTGCTCCTCAGAAACCCTATACAGGGTCCTATGAGTCGGAACCTACTCCACGGCACATAACAATAACATTATTGGCCTAAATTGAGGGTCTTCATGCTAATACTTGTATATTCAAAGAATGAACAAATTACAAAGGGGGGCATAGGGAGGGGAACATAAAGTCTGAAAACCAGGGGTAGGGGAAGGGAGATTACTTTGCTAATTATGACTAGGTTGTTGCTGTTAAGTGCCATCGAGTTAGTTCCGACCCATAGTGACACTGTATAGGGTTTCTGAGGAGCGGCTGGTGAGCTTGAACTGTCAACCTTCTGGTTCAGACCAGATGCCTGTGAAACATAAGTATACACATACACCTACACCTACACACACACACACACACACACACACACACACACACACACACACGGGAGCGCAGCGGCTCTATACGATAAGCGCTGCATGCTGACTACAAGGTTAGCAGCGCAATCCCATAGTCGCTCCACAGGAGAAGGAGAAGGCTTTCTGTTCCCACAAAGACTTACAGCCTTAGAAAGCCCTATAAAGGCTAACTATGAGTCAGAATCAACTAGATGACATTTAGCAATAATAGATGGCAATACACACATAATAGACACACATACACAAAGCCATAAAAGAAAAGCAGTTTCTTATTCTAGTATGAATGATGTTGTTCAGAAAAATTTTTATAAGTGGATAAAATACAAAGGTCAGGGAAAAAGATTAACATCCTAATCATTAAAAATCTAAGTATTATTTACACTCTAAAAATAAAAACTAGGCATGTTTTCACCTAATAAAAATGAAATAATACTTTTGTGATCCAAAATGATATAAATAAATACAAGCTAGACTATCAAAATTTGATATGTCATAAACATAAAGAGAAGACTTTTTTAGCAAATTTATTAAGAATTTTAACAGTGAAGGTGAATGAAGTCAGCAAGGATAAAAATTACTACTGGCCCAGCTAGCATGTCAGGCCTGAGGCAAGAGAAGTTTTTAAATAGGAGACTATTCTGAAATAGAAAGCTTGTTAAAGAGAATTGCCTCAGGACTTTTAGGAAATGAAAAATTACACTAACTGCATTGGGAACAGCAACCCCATAAAAGCACAATGCACAAATTACAATCTTCTTCATGAGTGGTATCAGACATGAGAAAGGTTAAGTTGTATATGAGAGAGGTTTTGCCCATTACAGACCCTAACATGATAAAAGAATTACTCTCAAGCATTCCTAGGGACCTTCCAGCAACAATGGTAATAAATATGCCTACATTTTTAATATTTCAGTACAAGCTGGACCTCATTTCAAACTGGATTAGATCACCAGTTAGTAGATGCGCATTTGCAAAACACCCCTTAGAGAACAAATCTCTATAATAAGCTCTATACAAAAGACCTAAAAGGCAATAATGCATCTCTTAAACATCATCATCTCCTAAATTCAAAATGCACATCAGCATTTCAGGGATGGTCAGTGAGTCAGCATATACTGAAGAGTTACAGTGCAGAAAATACAATATAAAAAGGAGAAGTAAAACTAAAATCCACAGTTAAGAATCTGACAGCTCAAAAGGGCAAATATTTATAAATGTAAATGTCTTAACTATCATTACAAAGGTACCTGTAAGTATTAAAATTGACTTGGTGTAAAATAAATAAGAATAAACACTATCTAGAGGATACAAGGAGAACAATGCATGAAGAACAGGATATAAAGCACAAGACATGCATGCACTTGAACACACACTCCCACTATGTTATGAATTGTTTTAAGATAGAGGAGCAATCCTTCTAACCCTCCTCCCTTACATGCAGAGGCTGATTCAAGACTAATGCAAGTCATAATGAGTCATAAGCAAGATTCTTGGGACAATGAGTTAGGAACAGCTGTCACTGGAACTGAGTCAAAGAGAGGCTGGCACATACAGAAAGGTCTAGGTCTATTAGAGCAGCATGAACTCATCTGATACATGTCTGTTAGGAAAGACTACATTTACTTTGTCCAGTCCATGCTTTGTTGTTGTTTTAAATAAATAAAACAGTTGAAACGCATGCTAAAACCACAAAAACAAGTCCCCTGCCATCAAGTCAATCCCCATACATAGTGACCCTATAGGCCTCAATAGAACTGCTCCATAGGTTCTATAAATGCTATAAATCTCAATGGAAACAGACTACCACATTTTTCTTCTACAAGGCGATTTATGGGTTGGAACCTTGACCTTTTGGTTAGCAGTTGGTTACCAGTTGAGAATTTTAATCATGTTCAGCAGCACTTTACAACAATAGCAGCATATAAAATAAGACATAAATAAAGTCATCTAAATGAAAGCAGCATTGGTCATGCCAAACGCTTGGCAAATGTGGAGTCCTGGTATAGTGCTGTAGAATAAGAACTGGACTGCTAACCGCAAGTTGACAGGTCAAACCCATCAGCCACTACTTGGAAACTCTATACAGAGTTGCTATGGTTGGATTTGACTTGAAGGTACTTAACAATAATAAAAACAATCAATCCCAATTAATAAAAATCCTTGGGAAATCCCCTTTTTGCATTTAAGAAGCCATCCACCTAATTCTATTGAAGTATTTAGAAAGTCATCAGCCAATAGTTTCTGACTCCATCTCTTAGGCAAAATTTAATCTCTCTGTGGATCCATTTTCCTGTTACCATGAACATGCTGTTGTTGGTGAGTCAGTTCCGACTCAAAGAGACCCTCTGAGTCCAAGGAGTTTCCAAGGACTGGCTGTATAGGGTGTCCAAGGAATGGCTGGTGGGTTTGAGTGCCAACCTTTTGGCTTAAAGTCCAATGCTGATCCTACAGTGCTACACCAAGAGTCCACAGAGCTGACTACACTCTTCTCTCTCCTCCTTCCTCTATACTCCTTCTTCAATCTCTTTATGGGATTATTCCACTTCTTTCTATAATAGGTCCTTTTCCAGTTATATTAATTATAAACCTGTATGGTCTAATATAATAGCCACTAGCCACCCATATCTACTAAGCACTTGAAACGTGATTTTTCCGAGTTGAGTACAAAATGTGTGAATACCAGATTTCAAAACCTTGATACAAAAAAAAAAAAAAAATTTCATCAGTAATTCTTTATAAAGATTACATGCTGAAATATTTTGAATACATTGAGTCAATTATCAAAATTCTTACCATTTAATTCTTTTTTATCACTTCCAATGTGGTAGAAAATTTTAAACTATGTCTGAAGACTGTATTAGATTTCTCTTGCATAGTGCTGATATAGATGGGACACTTAGTATGGGGTCAGAAGGTGAGATTCAATGCTTGTTTGTACTTCTGGGATCTTCCAGATTGGGTGACACTCATCATAATGTCCCCTGACTCATTCAGAAATTGGCTCCCTTAGCTTACTTAAGAATTACCTCTTTGCCTCTAAAAATAGTCCACAATCCCATCCAAAATGGGTTTAGCTGTTTAAAAGAAACATGTTGATATGTTATCAGAGATGCTTTATAAACTAATTTAACAGCTTCAGTTCTTACACAACATAGCAAATATTACACAAGAACATTTTGCAACTGAACTATTTTTGCAACTTTCACTTTAAAGTAACAAACACTGTGTACAAGGTCATAGAATATTTTCATTGTAAGTTTTAAAGAAGATTTAATGTCTTAAGTCATGTATTTTTTAATTCACTCCAAATAGGAGTCTTACAGAATTTTCCCACATTTTTAAATACAAATTTTTTATTTTATAGAGAATAATTTTAGCAATATAAGTCAATTCAAATGAATTTGCTTTGTAGTATATTCTCACTTCCTTAACAAAACAGAACACGCTTTCATCTGTCTCACACTGAATTTTTTACATAAATATTTACTATTGTCCATTAGAACTCTTGTGAAGTGGGAAGCGGATCTCACAAATTGCAACAATAATTTTGATGATGATAGTGGTGATGATAATAATTACTACAATAGAGGAAGTAAAAGTCACTTTTGTATGGTCAGTGCCTTAGAGTCTTCATCATGAGGTATCATTGTAGAATGAACATACCATTGAAAGTTCTACTTTACCTTTCTTTTTAAAATTTTAGCTACAGTAATCATACATTTTCTAAATTTTAACAAATAAGGGAAGGTATTAAAAAATGTCATCACTCAACATCTAGCTTATTCCTGTTTGGAAATGGACATATTCTAATTTCTAATATATTGATATTACAATGAACTCTGACAAGCACCAAAGCAAATATTAGGATTGGAACAAATGAAAGGTTAATTTCAGTTAGGTAAAAAGCAACTGGTCTTAGAAAATATTAACATCAGCTTAGTTAAGATTTAACAAATTTGTTCCTACAAATGAAACACAGTTTTGAGATTTGTTTATCAGTTAAGTAGAGCAAACAGGCAAAATGAAAGAAATTTGTGTTGCTTTATGAGGATAACCAATAAATAAAATTATAAAAATAAAAATGCTGGCAGATAACTGAGTTCCCACTGCTTTCAATAAGTTACATATAAAGTTTGTTATATTTCAATGACACTTGCATTTTTTTTTTGCTTCCCAGTACAAATTTACCATATTATGATCTTATAAAAACATACCAAACATCAATAGACAATAAAATAAATCTCAAACATTCTATAAAAATTAATGCAATATGAATCCTAAAATTCAATTTAGAATTATAAAACTTTTAGAAGAAAATATAAGAAAAAACTCTTCAGGACCTAGTGGGAAGCAAAGAGTTCTTTGACTTTTGTCACAACAAATTACTGTTTTAATAACACGGATTTTATCAAAATAAAAACTTTGCTTTGTTAAGACAAAAAGATCAATGGGAATACACAAACAGGCACACGTTCTGACTGGTGACCACCTTGGTCACCCAGCGATAAGGGGAAGTGAGGGAAAAACAGCAATGAAGAAGCAAGTTAAGCCCTACCAAGTTCAATAGACTCCTGTGAACCCAGGTGGAGACCTAGTTGGCCAGCATTATAGCAAGACTAGGGGTACTCCTAAGCCCAGAGTAAGTGGCATAGCCATAGAGGACTACAGTGGAGATTGAAGCATCCAGCGGATAAGAAGTGAGGGCATATGTGCAAGAACATCCACATTTGCAGATAACACCCACTTGACCTGGCTTTAATGGCTGGATGATCAGAACTTAACTAGAAGAAGAAAGAAGAGGATAAAAAGAGTAATCTGATACAATTTGATGAACCTGACCTACACCTATGGAGGCAGTAGCTCAAAAGAGGGAACAAGTCTTTACAGCAATGATCACTCCCATCCCCTCGACACACAGGGTAGACAGGGATGGGCAACTTGGACATTGGCTACCCAAAATGGGGGTCTACAAAGGCAAGAAGTGACTGGCTTACAAGCTTTCAAGAGGGAACCTAGATCCAGAGGGTCCAGAGGAAGGCAGAATCTCCACTGAGTAGTATCCAATCTGTCTAGGCGGGGCTGATGAAAGGAGATGGGGACGGCTCTCCTATGGCACAATAATGAATAATTGCTATCGGGACTGACTGTGAGGGCTGGAAATGTAAAGGTAGACATTTTGGAGCAAAATGAAGGGAGTGGTTGACTTTGCAGTCCAGGAGCTGAGGCCCCTGGGACCATCAAGCAAGAAGAGAAGAGTGCGGGACCCTACCCAGAGAAACAGTGACGCCAGAGATGTAGGCAGAGACGATGACGTGGAAAGATGGAGTGGCTGAGGACTATAGACCCAGAGAGGGAGAGGGGCTGTGTGCTGATGACCGGGAGTCAGACTTGCAGGGTATACCTTTTGGTTGGTTGATGATGCATGGAGGGGAATGTAACCATGGCAATGAAACAATATACAATAGGATGAATGTAAAGCTAATGTTCTCCATGTAAACTAACATAATTCACAATAGAACATTTAAAAAAAATACAAAATAAATACTGGGAGAAAATATTTGCAAACTGTCTAGAATATATAAATAACTTCTTTGGAGTCCCTGGGTAATGCAACCAGTTAAGCGCTTGTGTCCTAACAAAAAAAAATGGCAGTATGAACCTACCTAAAAAGTCTCGGTATGGTGCTGTGGCCTAATGCGCTGGACTAAAGTCAGTTTGAACTACAAGGTAAGTGGTTCAAGCTCACCAGCTATTCCTTGGAAACCCTATACAGGGTCACTGGGGGTCGGAACTGACTTAACAGCACAAAGCAACAACAAAATCACCTATGAAGAAACAACTGGCCATTTGCTTCCAAAGGAAAATAACAAAAAATTCCAATAAGTATCCTGTTCTATATTGACATACATGAGGTTGCCATGCATTGGAACCAACTGCCAGCAATTTTCAGTCTCATTATTTGTTGTTTTGTTGTTGTTATTAAGTGCCATCATGTTGGTTCCAACACATAGCCTCCCCATATATGGTTTCCAAGGTGCAGCTAGTGAATTTTGAATCTCTGACCTTGCAGTTCAAACCAATCTTGTGGTCCAGTGTATAATCCCACACCACCACATGAGGACTCCTTTGGGAAGTTGTAATAGAGACAAAAGCACATGTCTCAATAAGATGAGTATACACTTCTTAAGTATAAGCCTTCATTTTCTAGGTTTATTTTCAGCTAACAGTAACCATGCAACACTTCTAGTCAATAATTTTAAATAGCAAAAACTAGATGGAGGAGTGATTAACTTTTAAGTCTAGGAGGGGAGGACCCTGGACACATCAAAGGAGAAGAGCGGAGAGCGGGATCCTACCCAGAGAAGCAGTGAGGCCTGAGATGGAGGCAGAGAAGATGACGTGAAGAGATGGTGTGGCTGGGGACTTGGGATCCGGAGATGGAAAGGGGCTGAGGACTGTGGTGGGGGGTGCAGGCTTGCAGGGTACACCCTTTGGTTGGATGAGGATGCATGGACGGGATGGTAACTATGCCATTGAAACGATAGATGATAGAATGAATGTAAAACTAATGTTCTCCCACGTAGACTATCACACAATTCACAATAAAACATTTATTTAATTAAAAAAAAAAAAAAAAAAAAAACTAGATGGAGATTAGGGAAAGTTAACATACAAGTATACTTAGATAAAATAGGACATAGTAAGCCCACACAAAGGAGCTCTGGTAGCGTAGTGGTTACAAATCGGGCTGCGACCCGCAAGGTCAGCAGTTCCAAACTACCAGCTGCTCCGCAGGAGATAGATGAGGCTTTCTGCTCCCGTAAAGATTTACAGCCTCAGAAACCCTGTTCAGGGTTGCTATGGGTAAGAACTGACTTGACAGCACTTAATAACAACAACAACAACAAGCCCACACATATTCCTTCTTGAAACATGGATGTGGTATGCGGGTATGTCTAGCAATCTTCTAAGCATTGCTGAGAATAGTAGAGCAAAAAAATGAAAAATGGTGGGTCCAGGATATGGCCTTTGATTTATCTGTAAGAAATGCAAGCCTGTATTTCTACAACTTATACAGTTTGAGGGATATTGGGTAAACAAAGGTGGCCTTAGGTTTTCTGTTACATGTACCTAAGTGAATTATTGATATTATCATGTGTTTGTAATACAGTGTATATCTGTATTATGTAGTCATTCATAATCAAGCATAAATTTAGTTGCTTATCATTTATGAAAGTGAAATTAGATTAATGATATTAAGCAACACAATTTCACCATTTTACAAATATTTATTATTATTCTCTGAATATATTAAAAACTTGTAGCTTACCTTTATAGGAAGTATATTTGTAAATTAGTTTTCTAATTATTATATTTTATATTACAGACCTAATGTATGTACCCAGAGATTGTGTCTCATTGTAATTTATGTCCAACAGATCTAACAAAACATACATGAATATTCCATTATTTTCATGCATGTATCTCATTACAAAATTATATGTATTGGAAATAATTGTAATAGTGAAATATTTTACTAAAATATGAGAGGAAAAAAAGAAGTCAGGATACAGGATTATTTTTTCATTTTTATATATCTCATATATGTGCATATATCTGTATATACACATTAATATATACATACTTATTCACAACAATTTTCAGACTCCACTAAAATAATTCTCTCATTATCAAACTTTACAGCTGTTATTTTGTTATTTTCTTTCTCTACATTAGTCTTATTTTCAAAGTTATTCCTACTATTAGTAAACTCAGTATGACCATTCTTCTAAACATCCAGAGTTCAGGAGTAAGAAAATCCCTGCAGCTGTTTGATGCCCAAGAATATGAACACTTAGCAGTCAGATGAAAGAAATAAAAAGACATTGAAGGAAGATCAAGAGAAGAGTGATTTTGAATTCCTAGAGGCTAGCATTTACCTCTCTCAATAAAGGAAGCTTTGTGTTCATTATATCCTAGGACTCATCTTGCCTTGAGCTTATGGTAAACTGCTTTATCATGTCTTCTCCTAATTAAGGATCAAAGTTTAAACACACTCTTTTCCTTCTCTATGAGATTATGATTAAAATTACTACCTCTGTCACCTCATTTACATAGTGACCTCTGGTAGGAAAAACAAGAAACCCCTAAAGTAAGGATGGCTCTACCAAAAAATAAAAAATAAAAAAATGAAGAATTAGGGAGAATTTCTAGTCATTGTATTAAAGAAGTTAGTAAAATCATCTGAAAATAATATTTTACAAAACATTAAAGATAGAAAGTTAACTTATTAACTATATTGTTGTTGTTATTGTTAAGTGCCGTCGAGTTGATTCCAACCCATAGCAACCCTCTATAGGGTTTCCAAGGAGCAGCTGATGAGCTTGAACCACCAACCATGCAGTTCAAACAACTTTGCAGTCTGATGCATTAGCCCACAGCGCCACACCAGGACTCATTAACAATATTATCACCATTAAAAAAAAAATTTACCAAGCATCTTTATAACTATAATCCTACTCCTCAAAACACCCCTACAAGGTGGGTCATATCCATATTTTACAGAGAAAGAAACTGAAGATCATGAAGGTGAATTAATTTGTCCACAGACTCAAAACTAACAGCTATATAGGCAAAAATCTGAATCCCATATTAATTTTTCTACTCTGTAATACAATCCCTTAACAGTAATCTTATTTTCCTCATTTTACATATAAAGAAACTAAATTTGAAATATAAACAATTTTAATCATTTAACATTGAAATCAATCAAATTTTATAATCACCATAATTATATCCACTAAACAATTTCAAATGAAACTTTACGGCATATGACTGAATGGCAATGTATAATAACATGTAATCAATGTTATCAATGTATCAGGTTCCTATAGCCCTAAACACAGTCATATAGGGTTTCTGATGGATACTAAGCATAAAAGAATCCTGGATTTTAAAAAGTGAACAAATAGTAATGAGCTGACATCACTGCAAGATCAACTATTGTTTATTAA
>NW_006408816.1:677047-694396 GCF_000296735.1 Chrysochloris asiatica | reverse complement strand
AATGAAAGGTGCCTGGTATATACAATTATCTCCAAAGAAAGCATTCATGTTTTCCTCTAATATCTATAAATGTATAACAGAAAGTTAATATATGCTTTCAAATAATAGCAGCATGATATATCTATCGATTTTAAAACTACAGTGCATTTCACATAAACTGTATTATCTTCTCACTGACTAACTAGGACCCAGCATGGTGGGAGCTGAACTGAACCCTGTAAGAAGTGCCACATATTCATTTCTCAGGAGGTGTAGCAGAAGGTGCTAGAGACAAAACCAAACTAAAATACTGAGTCATTTCAAGGTACTTTGAAAACAAGAAGAGGTCAGAGCCACTTGATCATCACTTTAGAGAATTCAGGAGTGACCGGAATTAAGACTCCAGTGTCAGCTATAAGGAGCAAATGCATCATAGATTCATGTACAGCATCCTGAATGCATCTTATAATCTTCAGATTATTCCCTGTCTTCTAGAATTTCTAATATTTTTCACAAACAGCTGAGGGATGCCCCATTCAGTCTGGTGTAAAACTTCTGTACTGGGAGAATTAATTTTTGGTGTGGTTCCTAATAAACCAAATGAAAAAAAAAAAAAAAACACAAAAAGTCCAATGCTAATTAACTACCAAAGTAAAAGCTATTTTTATTTCTAACTAAGCACTGGGAAATCTGTGAAAGCTGTAACCTGTGTAAGATGAAACCTGTCAGAAAAGAAAAACTCAAAACTAAAACAAGGTAGAATTCTTAATAGAAAGCACATAGCCAAAGTTAGAAAACTGCGCTTATGAGCCAGGAAACTGAAGCAGCCCCCTAGAGAGTTGAAATAATTAACAGACATGGGTTCACAAAAATTTCCTCCATTCTCAACCTTGCTATTGTTGTCAGCTGTCAGGTCTCTGTTGTTATTTACATTGTTACCCCTTCACTAAAAAGTGAGAATCAAGTTTCTAAAAAATATCCATGTAGAAGAAACTCTTAACCAAAGAAATATTAATGTCATGCAAAAATAGTAATGATAATAAGGATAGTGGACTGAGTTTGGTTAAGAGACTATGAAACTTTTCATATGATTTTGTGAATGATGGGGAGAAGTATGAACGTAAGAGTTTATGTGTACATAAACACTAACTTAAAAAAAGGCAGCATGCTAAGTAAACAGACTGTCAATATCTTTTCCATATCTTAAATACAGATTTGTTTAATTTTGATTTAACAGCGTTTGTTCAGAGGGAATTTTTCAGGCACTTTCTCCCAATGTCTAGAAATGACTTTATTATTGATAGATGTAATTAAAGCACATGACTTTTTTTTTTTTTTTTTCTGAGTCCGGTCTTCATTTTAATGTACCTTTTCTTATGTTATTAATAACCTGGTCATACACTGTCTTCAGTAATTCCAATGATTGTGGCATGCCACTTACAAAATAGGTCATTTATTTAAAAATTTGTTTAAAAAAAAAAAAAAAGAACATTTTTGTTATTGTTGTGCCTTTCATCTTTAGAAACAACATTCAAAAATTTATTTTCTCAAAGCATCTGTCTTGCCTTTCTGGAGTAAGTAAGTATAGGAAGTGCATAAGCTTTGGGGCCTTTTATCACCATCTAAGAAGTCCTGGTGTGGCGCTGTGGGCTAATGCGTCAGATTGCAAAGTCATTTGAACTGCAAGATCAGTGGTTCAAGCTCACCAGCTGTTGCTCCTTGGAAACCCTATACAGGGTCTCTATGAGTCGGAATCAACTCGACAGCACTTAACAACAACAACAACAAGGATCTCTGTGTATAAGAACTGACTTGACAGCAATGAGTGAGGGACTCTGGTAGCACAGTGGTTAAGGCACTTTGCTACTAACCAAAATGTCAGCAGTCTGAACCCACCAGTCAGAAGTGGCAGTCTGCATCCATAGATATACAACTTTGGAAACTTTGAGGCAGTTCTAATCTACCCTGTGCAGTTGCTATGAGTAGGAAACTACTTAGCTTGGTTTTGGTTTGTTTTAATTGTGTATGAGTTTTGGAAAACTGTAACCTTATTAATTTCATAAATAATTATAATGCTATAATATTATATATTAAACCACTTCTTAAAATATGTAAGTCCCAGACTGGCGTATAGCATAATGTGTAGTTCCTATTCACTAACCTATAAACTTGAGTACTGGTGTAGCACTGTAGGATAAGCAGTGGATTGCATTTAACAATAAACTAGAAACCTAGTTGTTGTTGTTGTGTGCTGTCCAGTCGGTTCCAAGTCACAGTAAGCCTGCACAGGGTTTCTGAGAGCTGCTGGTAGGTCTGAACTGCCAACTTCACAGTTACCATTCCAGAGCTTATCCTTCAGTGCCATGCCAGGGCTCAATACTCTAAATCAGAGAACAAAAATAAGATCACATATGTATATAAGTTTGTGTGTCATTGCAACTCTGTTATATTAGGGCTGCTCACAAATGTTCAGTTCTCTGTTCTATACTCTCAGAAGTCATATTTGACTTGGGTTGGCCAATATAATGTCAACGGATGTGACTCACTGCTACACAAAAGCTATAAGAACACAGTGCATTGTCAAACATGCTTTTTATTCCATGCCTGGTGTGGTACTTATAGGATAAGCACTAGACCACAAAGTTGGTTTGAACTGCAAGGTTGGCAGTTCAAATGCACCAGCCACTCCTTGGAAACCGTACTACACAGGGTCACTATGAGTTCCAAACAACTTGATGGCACTTAACAACAACAACCATTATTAGAAAAATGTTTCAAAATGAAGTCTTCCAGGATGAACAGAGCTCAACTAGAAGAGGAAAAAAAGAATAATCTGATACAATTTGATGAACTTGATCTACACCTATGGATGCAGTAGCTCAAAAGAGGGATCAAATCTTCACAGCGAGGATCATTCTCACCCCCTCCATACACGGAGAGGACAGGGATGGGCAACTTCGACACTGGCTACCCAGATGGGGGTTGGGGGTTTACAGAAGCAAGATGTGACTGGCTTACAAGCTTTCAAGAGAGAACCTAGATCCAGAGGGCATGGAGCAAGGTAGAATCTCCACTGAGTAGTATCCAATCTGTCTAGGCGGGCTGACAAAAGGAGATGAGGATAGGTCTCTTTTGATACAATAGTGAGTAATTGTTATCAGGAATGATTGTAAGGGCTGGAAATGTAAAGGTAGACGTTTTGTAGCAAAAGGAGGGGAGTGATTAACTTAGCAGTCTAGGATGGAGGTCCCTGGGACCATCAAGGGAGAAAAGCGGAGGACGGAACCCTACCCAGAGAAGCAGTGATGCCAAAGATGGAGGCAGAGACAATGACGCGGAGAGATGGAGCGGCTGGGGACTTCAGACCCAGAGAGGGCGAGGGGCTGTGTGCTGACAACCGGGAGGCAGGCTTGCGGGGTATGCCCTTTGATTGGTGGATGATGCATGGAGGGGATTGTAACCATGACAAGGTACAATATCCGATGGGATCATTGTGAAGCTAATGTTCTCCCATGTAAATTATCACATAATTCACAATAAAGCATTAAATTAAAAAAAAAAAAAAAGAAGTTTTCACTTTTCTAGATGTGACTGCCATGAGCAGACCCTAAGACTGACTCATGTTGGGCATATAACTGGCACATTAACCCACAACTTCACATAGGTATATACCAGTAGTAAGGCATAGAATGATCAGTCCCTCAAGGTCAAAAAGGTAACACTTACCTACAGACAAAGTTCAATGGGTTAAGAAGGGGGGTGGAATGGAAATAAAGAAAGAGTGGAAGTGGAATAACTGTTGTTAATGGAGGGGATTGCTATCAAGATGAAACAAAGTGTATGATATGTTGAATGTAAAATTGATGATCTTCTAGGTAAATCTTCACTCAATTCACAATAAAAAGTTACCCAAACAAGGGACTGAAAAGGCCAACCATTAAACAGAAAAATATTGCCTCCTTCTATTGGCGTCCTGGTGTGGCATTGTGGATTAATGCACTGGACTGAAAATTCAGTTTGAACTGAAAGGTTTGCGGTTCAAGCTTATCAGCCGCTCCTCAGAAACCCTATACAGGGTTACTATGGATCAGAACCAACTCAATGGCACTTAATAATAACATTACAAATCTTGGAGTTCTGATGTGGTGCAGTTGGATAAGCACTAACAGCTAAACTCAAATTCAGCTGTTCAAACCCCCAAGTCATTTCTCAGAAGCCTCAAACAGGGTCTCTATGATCTGACTCCACAGCACTAAACAACATCACCAATTATATATTGCTGTTTGTACCTCTGTTGTTGTTGTTTTTTCACTCCTTAGTAACTATATTTTGCACCTAAACGATTGACTGTGTATTTGTGCTAGGTCAAAGACAAACTGCCCTTGTAGATTACTAGAAATAAAAAGAAAATAAGAGAAGTAGCTAAATCTTACTTGTGGTAAGTGTAGCAAACCAATTTATACGTGTAAAAGGGGAATTTTTATTTTTCAAAGTGTTAACAGTAGAAGTTACTGCTGCCAAATGCCAAATTACTGTTTGATATGCCTAAATGGGACATGTGTGCTGGAAAATAGCAATTACTCAGAACCAAAGCCAGAAGGAAAATCCAGGTCAAAGTGAGGCACTAGGGCCCATTTGACCAGTCTTTTCACCAAGAACACTGGAGTTCTCACACTTCTTTATTTTGGCCTTTGTCCTTCTCATTAGTTTTGACAAACCATAAAAGAGAATTATAATTACTTCTATCTCAATGGATTTGGAAATGAAACACATGAAAATTATCTTTTAACAAGGGATGTTTGTCTAATTTTTATCACTTTTTTTTTAATAGGAAAGGGCAATCTAGATAAAATGTCTATTTCAGAACTCTTCTTTTAGAAATATTTTGTCATTTTATAACACATACAAAAATGTGTCACCATTATAAACACATGATAAAAAGTTTTTTAAAGCGTCACTAACTTTAGATTGCCATATTTCAATCTTTGTTTTTAATCCAAGGAGCTCCCGTAGCACAATGATTATGAAACGGGCTGCTAACTTCAAGGGTCACTATGAGTCTGAACTGACTGGACAACACTTATCGACAACAGTGAAATTACTATCACAGCAACTAAAGTGTGGTAAGCCAATTAACAACAGTGTGACAGACGACTAGCTAAAACTGTCATTGTTATTAAATGAGTCCAGTTGGTTCCGACTTAGAGTGACCCTGTATAGGGTTCCTGAGGAGGGGCTGGTGAGTTTGAACCACCGACTTTGCAGTTCAAACCGACCTTGAGGTCTAGTGTTTATCCTACAGCGCCACACCAGGACTTCATAAACTAAAACGAAAAAATTCTAAATTGATTTCTGGAAGTTAAACTTTCCTCACATTTCTTTCTCTTCAGGACGGCAATAATAGACAAGACCAAATGTTGCTGTAAGTTTACTCATAGATGACCGGTCCAAAGGAGAAAGAGAAGGAAAAAAAAAAGTGACTTATATTAGACAATCTTGCCTGAGATAGGGAATTATTAACAAGGAAGGAACAAAATTTAAGGCAAATAGTGCTTTTCTGGAAGATTCCTGTTACATATAAAATCACAACATATGTGATGAAATAACCAAAAAAAGTTTAACTGCACAATTACACCAGTCAGAGTGTTATTCACACACTAATTCCTAGGAGCGCTCTCTGGTCATGTAAATATCATAAACGCTGGGGTATATGTAGTCTCAATCCCCAACAGTACTAGAGGAAACGAGTGCTGGGAGTCAAGCACGTACTTAAAAGCACAAAAGGGATGGAGGGGATAGGGAATGAGGAAGAAGTTTAAGTTTACAGTAACTGAGCTTCATGGTTACACTGGGCTCCAGTCAAACCACAACTCCGGAAGTTACAGGACCCAGTTACCTAAATCACTCAACGCCCACCCACCAAGGCTCGTCCCTGCGAGGCGGGGCGGAGGTGGGGCCTGTGCTCCGGGGAGGGGCTGGCGCTCTTGGCCGGGGCCGAGGCTGCGGGGCAGGTCCGGCCTAGAACCTACGCAGGCGGTTTGGGTATAGTCGGGTAGTACCTGCGCTGGAAGTCCGGAGCGAAGGGCTTCAGGTACGGGTCAATCTCCAGAAGCCGGGCCAGCTCGGGCACGTCCGCCAGGGCAGCAGCCAGCGTAGCCTCGGAGCTATCTGCATGAGCCTCGGAAGCCGCCATCTTCCTCCGCAGCCCGAGTAGTCGAGGCCCGAGAGGGTCGAGTAGGGCCTGAGCGAGAGGCGGAACTGGAGGGAGGTGGCGAGGGCGGAGCCGGAGGGCGCTAGCGAGCCCCTGGAGACCCGGGGCCCTTTATAGCCGGTAGGGTGACCGCCCGGCCCTCTGGCTACCTCCCCTTCCCCCTCCTGCTGGGAGGAGCGAGACCGGCAGTTATCCCGAGACGCACGTCCCTAGCGGGCAAACGCTTACCCCACTTCACGCGCTGGCACCTGGAGACCAAAGCGAACCGCAGTTCCTTCCCCAGCCTTGTACCCCCGGGGCCCGGGCCACCAGGGAGGCGGCTTCACTTAGCCTTCCTTGCCCTTCCTTATTAACACCCAATTCTTGGTTCTACAACACACCCTCAACTTTTCTTTAAGCGAAGTCCATTGGGGGCATCCCCTTTAAATGGATGCGATTTTCTCGGAAGGGGTCTTTCTTATCAATGTTTTGAGAATTAATTGCTTCTTGTTAAAGGCTTTCTAATATTAAGTAAAACAGTGAAGGGAGCAGTCAGTTGTGGTCATAATAATGTTGTTGGAAATGTTAATATCACTAACCAGGGCTCTTTTAGAAGAATTTAGAAAGTCTTCTCTCATTAAGTTAATCAAAGGAAACAGGATTCTGGAATTTTGCTAGTATTTTTCCCCTGGGATACCAAGTCGTGGTGTGGTGCTGTAGGATAAGCACTGAACTACTGACCACAGGGGTGGCAGTTCAAACACACAAACTGTTCCTCTGAAGCACTGTATGTTACTGTTGTCAACGGGATGTAGACTCAGAGGGACTCTGGTTAGGGTTTCTGAAGAGCAGCTGGTGAGTTTGAAATGTCCACCTGTGGTTCACAGTCCAGTGTTGATTCTGCAGCATCACACCAGGACTTGGTATCCCAGGGGGAAAATACTAGCAAAATTCCAGAATCCTGTTTCCTTTGATTAAATTCATGAGAGAAGAATTTCTAACGCTATAAACAGGGTCGCTGTTGTTAGGGTCCCTTAACTTGACTTCTGCAAATCTAGCAAAATCTACTTGAGATTGACGCAAACAGCACACAGAGACAAAAAGCAGCACTTAGCAAGCAAGGTTTATTAAGCTATGAATCGTCCTTCTCAAAAGAGGAGAGGCAGGAGTCTCAAGTGAGAGAGCCCTTGTTGATTCAAATCCCAGGTTGAGTTATGGTGCAGTTAGGCTGGCACTTAAGCAACAATAATAGTGACCCTACAAGAGACGTTCCCAGGGAAACTTAACATCTTTTGCCAAGAGCAGCTGGTGAGTTTGAAACCTTCTCATCAGCCAAATGCTTAACCACTGTACCACCAGGACTCCTTAAAAAATAAAAACTTATTACAAGTATTAAAAACAGAGAATGCCTGAAAAACAGAGCTAAACACTTGTGCTATCCTCACAATTGCCGCTACACTTGAGCTCATTGTTGCTGTCACCGTGCCAATGCATCTCATTGGAAGTCTCCTTATTTTTCTCTGTCCCTCTACTATAGCAAGCATAATGTCCTCCAGGGACTGGTTCCTCCTGATAATATGTTCAAAGTATGAGAGATGAAGTCTGGCCATCTTGGCTTCTAAGGAGCATTCTGGTGTACTTCCAACATAGATTTGTTTGTTCTTCTGGCAGTCTATGGTAACTTTAATATTCTTCTCCAACAAGGAGCTCTGGTAGCGTAGTGGTTACGAATCGGGCTGCGAACCTTAGGGTCAGCGGTTCGAAACTACCAGCCGCTCCGCGGGAGAAAGATGAGGCTTTCTACTCCCGTAAAGATTTACACCCTCGGAAACCCTGTACAGGGTCGCTGTGGGTCGGACCCGACTCGATGGCACTTAACAACAACAACATAGCTCAAATGCATGAATTCTATGGTCTTCCTTATTCATTGTCCAACTTTCACGTGCATATGAGGCTATTGAAATTAGCATAACTTGGGTCAGGTGCACTGTAGTCCTCAAACAGACAACTTTGCTCTGTAACACTTTAGAGATGTCTTGTGCAATAGATATGCCTAAGGCAATATATCTGATTTCTTGACTTATATGTACATGGTGGATCCAAGCAAAGTCTTTGAGAACTTCAATCTTTTCTCCATTTATCACAATGTTCTTTATGGGTCTAGTGGTGAGGATTTTCTTCTTTACATTGAGGTGTGGTTTTGGATCTTCATGAATACGTATTTTAAGCCCTCCTTACTTTCAGCAAACAAGGTTGTATCATTTGCATATCACAGGTTCTTAATGAACTTTCCTCCAACCACATTCTTCATATAGTCATATATTCAGAATATTTGCTCAGGATACAGATCAAATAAGTATGCCGAAAGAATGTAATCCTCATGCATAGCATTCCCAATTTTAAACCATTCAGCATACCCTTGTTCTGTTCAAAGGAGTGCATCTTGGTCTGTGTACAGGTTCTTCATGAGCAAGATTAAGTGTTCTGCTATATTCATTCTCCCCAGTGTTGTACATAGCTTGCCGTGATCCACATAATCAAAAGCCTTTGCATAGTAAATGAAGTACAGGTAAACATCTTTTTGGTATTCTCTGCTTTCAGCCAAGATCCAGCTGATGTCAGCAACAATATCCCTCATTCCACATCTTCACTTGAATCCAGTTTGAATTTATGGCAGCTCCTTAACTCTTTTTGAATTATCTTTAGCAAAATTTTACTTGCATGTGATATTAATGATATTGTCAGATGATTTCTGCATTCCATTGGGTCACCTCTCTTTGGAATAGGCACAAATATGGATCTCTTCCAATCTATTGGCCAGGTAGCTGTCTTCCTAATTTCTTGGCATAGATGAGTGAGTGTCCCAGTGCATTATCAATTTGTTTAAAGATACCAATTTGTGTTCCATCAATTTCCGGCATCTTGTTTTTTGTCAATTCCTTCAGTGCACATTGGACTTCTTCCTTCAGTATCATTGGCTCTTGATCATATGCTGCCTCTTTAAATGGTTGAACGTCCCCATTTCTTTTTGGTACAGTGACTCTGTGTATCCTTTCCATCTTCTTTTGATACTTTCTGTACCACTCAGTATTTTGGCCAAAGAATTCTTCAGTATTTCAACTCGAGGCTTGAATTTTTCCCTCCGTTCTTTCAGCTTGAGAAGTGCTGAGTGTGTTCTTTCCTTTTTGACTTTCTAACACCAGGTCTTTGTAAATTTCATAAGATTTTACTTTGTCTTCTTGAGCTGCGCTTTGAAATATTCTGTTCATCTCTTTACCTCCTCATTTCTTCCATTTGCTTTAGAATCTTTACATTAGAGAACAAGTTTCAATCTCTTCTGACATCCATTTTGGCCTCCTTTTTCTTGTATTCTTACTGACCTTTTGCTTTCTTCCTGTATGATGTTCTTGACATCATCCCACAGCTCTTCTGGTTTTTAGTCATTAGTATCTAATGCATCAAGTCTGTTATTGAGATGATCTCTAAATTCAGGTGGGATTAGTTCAAGTTCATATTTTGACTCTTGTGAACTTGTTTGAATTTTCTTTACTTTCAGCCTGAACTTACATATGAGCAATTGATGGTCTGTTCCACAATCTGCCGTTGGCACTAAAGTCAGTGAATAATGAAATTAACAAATACTACCAACGTTTTCAGTCTGAAATTGATCCAAACATGCAATCAAGATGTATTGATATTTACTAGTAATTGGCATGCAAGGGCTGGAAACAAAGAAGGATCCAAAATTAGAAAATATGGCCTTGGTAATTCTGGCCTTACAAAATTCTATCATGCGATATCTAGAATTACCAAGGCCATATTTTCTAATTAGTGGTTGGTGCCTAAATTTGAATAACAGTTGTATAACTGGTCTTCTTTGTAATTATGTGGACATTCCTGGCATAGTAAACCATGTGATTGTCAGATTCAACATAGCCAATACAAGTCCTTTTTCAGCTCACTAATGCTTAGGATATCAGTGTTTATGGGTCCATTTCACTTTTGACAGCTTCCAGTTTTCCTAGATTCTTCATGCTTCATGCAGCCTATGTTCCAATTACTAATGGTTGTTTGCAGCTGTTTCTCCTCATTTTGAGTTGTGCCCATCATCCCATGAAGGTCTTGAAGGCTTTGCTCCATTCACCATCACAGTCAATTCCACTTTAAGAAGGCAGCTCTTCCCCAGTCATATTTTCAGTGCTTTCCAATCTGAGATGCTCATCTTCCAGCACTATATCTGACAATATTCCGGTGCTCTTCATCATGTTTCAATATCTGATATTCTGCTGACAGTATTTCACTGCTATTCATTAGGTTTTCAGTGGATGATTAACAATGGAGATAATATTTAAAGAATCATCATGTATAGTTAATAAGTAGCAGTGACAAATAGTGAATGCTAATATGTTGAATGAACCTATGCTTCATTTCAACACTCACATTTTATTGTTGTTAGTCAGTTCTGATGCCTTCCTGTCATTCATTTCTTATGTATGCTCACCAGCCAAAAATATTTTAGCAAGATTTATTTTTTGTAATAGATTGTATTATAAAACCAAAACATCATTAACGTTTTCGCTAACATGGATGAACCTTATAGATATACTAATTGAAAGAAAGCAGTTATAAAAGACCACCCATATTTTATGATTCTATTTATATGTAATGTCCAGAATAAATTAACCTATAGAGACAGAAAGTAGATTGTTGGTTTTTTAGGATATGAGATTGGGGAAAATGAAGAGCTATGGAGTTTTATATTGGGTTGATAAATATTTTTATAAAAGTAATACATGTGATGAAATATATAACTGGATATACTAGGAGTCTAGGTAACCCAGTGAGTAAGTTCTAGGCTACTAACTAAAAGGTCAGCAATTCACACCACTCACCAGCTAATACATGAGGGAAAAATGTGGCCATCTGCTTTCAGTAAAGATGTACTGTCTAGAAGCCCTTTGGGGCAGTTTTATTGGACCCCCAGTGAGATGGATTGGCAAAGTGGCAGCATCAGTGGGCTCAAGTGTGGCAACAATTGTGAGGTTGGCCCAGGATCAGGCAGTGTTTTATTCTGTTGTGCATAGGGTCACTATGAGTCATACCAACTCAATGGCACCTAACAACAACAGATTCACTATGAACTGGAATCAACTTTACGGCAATGAGCTTGGGTTTGGTTTGGGTTTGGATTGTATACTTTTAATGAGTGAATTGGATGGTATGTATGTTAAATGTCAAAGCTGTTTTTTAAAAATTAATAGATTTTTAAATATAAATCATTAAATATAGTATTTCAATGTACATATTCCCCGTATTGAAAATCACTAGGAAAAAAAAGGAAAAGCAGAGCGCTGAGACTAAACTCTTAAGAGATAAGTATAGAAAAAGGAACTGTCAAGCAAGTGTAAGAACTGTTGGCCAGCCTCATTATATCTGACATTTTCAGTTATCAGAGTCTGTTGACTGTAATCTTGATGCTTATATGTACCTGTACACTCAGTATCCTGGAAAGACATAACACTGGATTGTTGGGTATATTTTGGAAGTGTGCAGAATTGGTGAACAGAAGAGTCCTTATGTTGCAATATGCTGCATAGTGATGGCCTTCAGCATCCTGTTCATACAGTTATCTTGAAAAAGCACCAGAGTTTAATTACTATCAGATTTCGATATGAAAAAGGACTTACTTTCAGAAAATAATGGAAAGAATGATTAACCCTTTTATCTCTGAACATTGAGTGAGATACGTTTCTAGCTGCTGTTCTCCATTTTTGTTATTGAACCAATGTTCTATATAAATAATTAAGATGCAACCATTTAATACTCCATGAGTTTAACATGTCTGTAACAGTCGACCTTAGTATTGTCACTATAATATTACATTCTTCCAGTATTTTCTCTTGTGTCAGAAACCAATTTTTAGCGAGGTATCTCTAAGGCCTATAATAGAAACAAAATTGATAAATTAGTACTCAAGTTCCTTTCACTGAGATTTGGAAATGAAAAAAATCTTTATAGAATGAGACCTTTCTTTGAACTAGCTTTTTTTTTTTTATTGTGGAAAATGGCTCATTGTATGTTGGTAAGGCTTGCATTCATATTTTAGAATCCTTTCTTTTCCACTGACCATACCATTTTTAATGCACGTTAACCAGAGTACCTCTATCCTTAGCAAACTCTGTAGTTTATTATAGACATTTTAGCTATGTAAAATAAGAGTGTGTATTTCTTACAGAGGAGGATAAATGATATATAACTTCAAAGTATTATTAGGAAAATGTTCATATTTAGCATAAATTTAGTCTAGTTGACTGTATAGTAGCCACTGAAACCTCTGGTCAAGTACAGATAAATTTCTTGATTATAAATTTGACCATCTTATTATCTCTCTGAAAAAGATGTCATTCTTAGAAGAAAAAGAGCAAATTAGAGAAATTGTAGAATGAAAAACAAAAAGAGAATGAGAACCGTTAATGACAAAGATAGGAGTAATCAAAGATCCAGGTTTCTTGATTCTTTCATTTCATCATTTTGTAGGCTTTTAACCTCAACTTTGTGCACTCATGATCATAAAATAGCTGCCATAATTCTAAGCATTATTCCCTTATAAGACCACATCTAAAAGAAAAAAATGAAGATTTCTTCTATATAGCTTTACCAAAGGGAGGAAAAAATAATCCCAGATGTTATCATATTTTCTTTTAGGTATCTTTAGCCAGAACTAGGTCACGTGCCTGCCCTAAACTACTAGTACAGAGAAAGAAATCACCATGTTTGGCTTAAATTGTTTCACTGCTTGGATTGGATGCACCTGCCCTTAACTTACTGTTGCCCAAATGTAAGTAAAATGGTGATTATATTCACAAGGAAGGACTATGACTTCCTTTACTATATACTGTAGGTTCCAATATAAGTGAAACCTGCCAGAGCTAATAACTTGTCCCCTTTTGATTTGGCTATACTGTACTAACATTGCAAAACCCCAGCCTGGAACCAAACAACCAGTTTGCCTTCCTTCTCCATTCCTATATCCAGACCACTAAGGAACAAAGAAAATCTTTTGAATTAATTTCATGAAAGCTTTGTCCTAGCTTTGAAGAACTCTCACTCACTCAAGGTCACTACAGTTTTATAGGTTGTCTCTGTGTGGTAAAAATGGATACGTGCTCAACTACCAGCCCAGAGGTTGGTGGTTGAAGCTCAGATCCAGTGATCTGTTTCTGGAAGGCCACAGCCTTGAGAACCTTATGGAACAGTTCTTTGCAAACACTGGATCCCTATGAGTTGGAATCCACTACATGGCAACTAACAACAACACTATGTAAAGTACACCTAGTTAAAAGTGTAAATATAGGCATTCAGACTGAGGAGTCCTGGTGTGGCATTGTAGCATAAGCAGTGGACTGCTAACCATGTGCTCCTTGGAAACCCTATACAGGGTACTCAACAACCCTGAGGAAGGGAAGCCTGTTCCTTTGCAGAAAGGTGCTTCTTGCTCCTCAAACTATGAATGTGTCCACCAACAGAAAGCACCTTTTTCTAATCCAAACAAGGACATAGTATTCGAACGTGATAGCCCTGCTCTGAACTTGCTGTCTTCTTTGAACACAAAACTTTTTATTACCAAATTCTTGAAAGATTACCCTTTTGTTTTTAATGTATGGCTGGTTGTCTTTTGCTCAGTCTTACTAAATTGAAATGCTTCTTTCCAAAAATGTGCATAACCTTTCAGTTGTTAAAACCACTGGACAGTTAATCTCTGAAGCATTTGGAACTGCTAATCAAATTTCCCATCTATTGAAAACTAAAAGGGTAGAGTTGTAGCAGAGAACTTTGAGATAATAAAGATGCATAGCCACCATAAGATACGTGAACAGAACTAAGTCAAAGTAAAAAGATGATTAAATAATGCTGAGAGCACCTGGGTTACCCCACCATGAGTTTATCTTCAATATTGCTTGGTAGTCTAAGTGTGCCAGCTCAAAGAATTGGTATTTGAGTGAAACTAGGATCGGAGACTTACCAGGTAAAAGGTCAGGAAGGCTAAGAAACTTCCAATGCTGATGACCTTATTCCACAATGGTATAACTTTCCAAAAGTCATACATGTTAAAGTGTTATGGTTGTATAAAAATCTTTGATATTGTCTATCTTTTAAGATATTAATATTACATGATTCATAAATGAAAAATTAAACTTTTATAATTTTGTATTAAAATTATATTTTTAAGGTTTAATCAAATTTTAAAAACCCATTATTTCTTTGTCTTGTCCTCTCTTTTAAGTGCCAGTGCTATTAACTTCTTTGAAATAAAGGAATTTAATTGGATATTTATGTCTTTAAATTCCTAGAGGAAAGTGTTCTGAAACTGGATTGTGACAGTAGTTATGCATTTTTATGAATTTACTAAGTCATTGACTTTTACTTTTGTTATTATTGTTGTTGTTAAGTGCCATCGAGTTGGTTCTAACCCATAGTGACCCTGCATAGGGTTTCCGAGGAGCAGCTGGTGAGCTTGAACTGCCAACCTTGCAGTTCAAATGGCTTTGCAGTCTGGCGCATTAACCCACAGTGCCACACCAGGATCAGTACTGGACTGCAAACCACAAGGTCAGTAGTTCAAACCTACCAGTTGCTTCTCAGAAACCCTAGACAGGATCACTATGAGTAGGAACTGACTCAATGGCACTTAATAACAATAATAAGGACTAACTGCTAAAAAAGAAAACAGAGAAAAGTGTTAAATGATCCATTCACTTTTGTTATTAGGTGCCATCTCTTTGGTTCTGGCTTATAGCCACTGTATACACAGCAAAAAGAAACACTGCCCAGTCCTGTGTCATCTTCAGTTGTTATGTTTGAGCCCACTGTTGGGCCCAAAGAAGTCCCTGATATTGGATCTCAGTCCTTTGTCCTCAGGCTTCTTGTGTCAGTCCACCTTGTTGGGGATCTTCTTCATTTTTGTTGACGCTACACTTTACCAGGAGTCCTGGAAAGGTTCTTCAGGATAATGCTCTTGACCACAAGATTGGTTTGAACCACAAAGTTGACAGTTCAAACCTACCAGTTGCTCCTCTGAAACCCTGTACAGGGTCCCTATGAGACAGAATTGACTTGCTAGTACTTAACAACAACAACATACTTTACCAACCATTATGTCTTTCTCCAGGAACTGATCACTCCTGACAACATGTCCAAAGAATGAAAGATAAAGTCTTAATCATCCTTGCTTCTAAGGAGCATTCTGGCTGTACCTCTGGCAGTCCCATCAATTCTTCCAGGGTCTTCCTTATTCATAGTTCAACTTTCACCAGCATCTGAGGCAACTGAAAATCAGAGTACATTAATCCTCAAACTAACAGCTTTGCGCTTTAACATTTTATAGAGATATTTTGCAGCAGATTTATCTAATACAGTATGTCCTTTGATTTCTTGACTGCTGCTTCCATGAGTGTTGATTGTGGAACCTAGCAAAATGAAGTCTTTGGCAGCTTGTATTTTATCCATTTATAATATTATTAATATAGTTGTGAAACTTTTTGTTTTCTGTACAATGAGATGCAATCCATTATGAATATTTTAAGCCCTCTTTTCTTCCAACAAGCAAGGTTGTATCATCTGAATGATGCTGTTGTTGTTGTTAGTGCCATAGAGTCAGTTCTGACTCATTGTGACCCTGTATAGGGTTCCCAAAGAGTGGCTGGTGAGTTTGAACTTCCAACCTTGCTGTTCAAACACACCCGGTGGTCTACTGCTTATCCTACACTACCACGGCAGGATTCCATCATCTGCATATCACGGGTTAATGAATATTCCCACATTCTTCATATAATCCAACTTCAGATGATTTGCTCAGCATATAGCATCAATAAGTATGATGAAAGGATACAACCCTGGTACAACACCTTTCCTAATTTTAAACCATTCAGTAACACTTCTTCTGTGGAGTCCTGGTGTGGCGTTGTAGGACAAGCACTCGATCGCAAGGTCAGTTTGAACTGCAGGTTGGCGGTTCAAACTAACCATCCAATCCTTGGAAATCCTATATAGGGTTGAAATGGGTTGGAACTGATTGACAACACTTGAAAACAACAACAATCCCTTCTTCTGTTCTAATAACTTCCTCTTGGTCTATGTACAGTTTTCTCATGAGCACAATTAAGTGTTCTGGAATTCCCATTCTTCCCAATGTCATCCATAGTTTGTTATGATCCATATAGTCAAACTTGTACATTTAAACAGATGAATTTTATGGTATGGAAATTACACCTCATAGAGCTATTTTTTTTTTCCAAAGTAATAATTCACCACAAGACAGTATGTAACTCTAAATCATTATTGAAAGGGTGGATCTAATGCCTGGAAAGTGTTAGTATTTCTCTCTGAAAACTGACCTTTGCTTGTTTCTGAAGGCGATGCAATAGAGTATGTGGCCAGTTAAGTTTCTTAACTACCATTTGCCACTCCACTTAAAGGTTATTGAGGAAAGAGACTGCCATTCTGTCTTCAAACCTATGTTGGAAGAAGTACACCCAGGATGGCAAAATGTATTCTCTCATACTTTGGCTATATCCCTGGAAAAGGATATCATGCTTTTAGGTAAAGTGGAGGGTCAGTGAAAAAGAAGACCCCTGTCGTAGGTCAGGTTTTCTAGAGAAGAAAAATCTTTGGAACATATATAACTATAGAGAGAGAAAAATGTTTATTATCAAGGAAATGGCTTACAATTACAGAGCCCCAGGTCCCCAGTGGAAGAGAAAGAAAACTCCCTCGTGTCTTTTATATTGAGAGCAGGTTGCACTCCCAAGGAAGCATCCCTTCAATTGATTGGCTACTCATAACCACTCATCATAGAGTTAACTATATTTGTATTAGGTTTCATCACCATGGGAATAGGCACATATCAACTGCTAAATCTCTGGAAATCTTTGCCTAGTCAAGTTGACACAGAATCCCCAAAAAGCTAGACTGACACAGTGGCAGCAGCAGTGGGCTCAACCATAACAATTGTGAAGATGGTGCAGGACCAGGCAGTGTGTTTTGTTTTGTTTTGTTTTTAATGTTTTATTGTGAATTATATGATAGTTTACATGTTTACATGAGAGAACTTTAGTTTTACATTCATTCCATCATATATCATTTCATTGCCATGGTTCCAATCCCCTTCATGCATCATCAAC
>NW_006408816.1:668579-671117 GCF_000296735.1 Chrysochloris asiatica | reverse complement strand
GTTTCTCTGCTATTCATAAAGTTTTCAGTGACTAAATATTCAGAAGTAGTTTGTCACTCCTTATTCCTAGTCTTCCTTTGTCTGAAAGCTCATCTGAAACCTGTCCACCATGGGTGACCCTGCTGGTATTTAAAATACCGTTGGCATAGCTTTCATAATCACAGCAACTCACAAGCCACCACAGTACGACAAACTGACAGACGAGTGATGGATGCTTCTATTAGCAAAGGCAAAAAAGAAATAAAGTGAGTGTTTATAATTTTATTTATTTAGAGGCAGAAACACTTTCCATTATTATTTTTAGTTATTAAAAAATGCTATATATACTGGGTTTTTACTAAAACTACAAAGATCTTTCCCAAATAGGTTTTTTTTCTTAATAAACAGCACAATGATACAGTGTTTGAGCACTCAAAGCATCCCAACACTCACATTCTTGTACTTTGTGACTATAGCAAATTTAATCTTTTAATGCCTGTTTCCTTTTCTGTAAACTGGGGGAAATTACAGTATATGTCCTCAAATTGAGAGAAATAAAATGACTTAATGCATACAAGGAAAAATGAACTGTACATTGCATGTAATAATCAATTAATGCTAGCAGTAGGACTTCCAACAAGATGGCAGACTAGGCAGACAAACAATATGGACCATCTGCAACAAAGATAAAAGAGACCAAATGAAACAGACACAGTTGAAAATTCTGGAACCACAAACTTTAGAGGAAAGTTTAGAGAAGTGAATTCAGTGTTTACTGGGAGGAGAACCTGAGAAGGGATGATAAGATAGGGAGAGTGACTGCTGAGCAGTGAGCCAGATGCAGTGCAACCATCTTGAACCTTAGTGAGCAACTCTGGCAAAAGAAGTTGGCTTGGCAGAGCAGATTCATGCAGGAAACAAGAAAAGTACAATTCCTTCCTTTTTTCCACAGTCCCCTGGTGACCAGAGGTGTGGACAGCTCCCACTCACATCCACTCCCACCATAGATCTTTCTCTTTGTGAGTCCAGAGTTACATGGTTGGGAAACACACCAGTGTGAGGTGGGTGTCCACTGAGTCACTTTGGTGCCTGGATTAGGCTGGTTCGATTATAGACCTATAGAACCCACAGAGCCACCAGACCAGACTAGCATTTAACCAGTCACCCTGCCCCTATCTATCCTGTGGATCTAACAGAAACCAGCTCCATCAAGGACCTCCACAAACTATTTCTGGATTGAGTGCCCTGAAAGTAGATAACACTTGGCTTCTAAGGAGTATTCTGGCTATACTTCTTTCAAACACAGATTGGTTTGTCCTGGCAGTCCATCATACTTTTAATATTCTCCTCCAACACCATAACTCAATTGCATCAATTATTCTACAGTATTACTTATTCATTGTCCAGCTTTCATATGCATATGAGGCTATTGAAAATACCAAGACTTGGATCAGGCACACATTAGTCCTCAAACTGACATCGTTGCTCTTCAACACTTTAAAGAGGTCTTATGCAGCAGATTTGCCTAATGTAATATGTCATTTAATTTCTTGACTGCTGCTTCCATGCGTGTTGATGACTGATTTGAGCAAAATGACATTTTTGACAACTTCAATCATTTCTCCATTTACCATGATACTATTTATTGGTCCAGTGGTAAAGATTTTTGTTTTCTTTACATCGAGGTACAACCCATACCAAAGGCTGTGATCTCTGATCTTCATCAGTACCTATGTTAAGTCTTCTTTGCATTCAGCAAGCAAGGTTGTATCATCTGCATATCGCAGATGAGTCTTCTTACAATTCTGATGCCATGTTTTTCTTCATACAATCCAGTTTCCTGAATTATTTACTCAATGAAACATTTGCTAAATAAGACATTCTATGATGGTTAATGGTGGTGGGTGAGAGGGAATTATTCACAGACTAGAGGGTAGATGTATTTTAACATGATTGAAGGGGTATACAATGTATAACAAGAGAGAGGAATACAAGAATGAAAGGCAATAGAGGTAAATACTGATCTCTGGTAGCATAGTGGTTATGAGTTGGGCTGCTAACATCAAGGTCAGCAGTTCAAAACTACCAACTGCAATTGAAAGGTGAGGCTTTCGACTCATATAGGGTTACTATGAGTTGGAACCAACTGCACGGCACATAACCAACCAACCATTAGCTTATGGTATATAGAGGGAATTGCAATCATTGCAATTAAACAATGTGTATGATTTTTTGAATGTAAAATAGATGATCTGCTTTGTAAACCTTAACTCAATTCACAATAAAAAGTTTAAAAAAATATTTCAAACAAAATGCTGGCAGCACTATTTCTAAAAAGGCAGTACTATAGCAAAGAAAAGGGATATACTGTACGTAAGATGGTTTCTAATAATCTGTATTCATAAAAATGTAATGTGTTAAGATTTTGATACCTTAGGAGAAAAAAGGAATTATGACAATTAAAGCTGATTTGCATTATGGGAACCTTGAATAGAACTTTTCTCTCTTTTTTTTTCTCTCTCTCTCTCTCTCTCTCTCTCTCTCTCTCTCTCTCTCTCT
>NW_006408816.1:663994-668479 GCF_000296735.1 Chrysochloris asiatica | reverse complement strand
TGTGTGTGTGTGTGTGTGTGTGTGTTAAGTGCTGTCAAGTAGGTTCTGACTCACAGCAACCCTGTACAGGGTTTCCAAGGAGCAGCTAGCGAGTTTGAACCACTGACCTTCTAGTTCAAACAGACCTTGCAGTCGAGTGCTTATTGTACAGTGTCACCTATAGGAATCTTTTAACCAGTACAATAAAGCAACACCAGTAATTTTTCTCCTGGCTCTCTCTACTCAGCTTGGTTCAATCATTCATAGCAGTGACCACATAGAACTCAGACAACATATTCACAGTTATGGATTAATAGGTTACAATTCAGGATCAGAGATGTTCAGGTCGTAGTTCTTCCAGTCAGGACAATCTCTCCTCAGCTGTGCCCACAGGCCTTTCTCTGCCAGGCAGTGTTACAAAGCTCTTTCAGGGCTCTTGATAAATGCTCAACGGGAACATCACTCCACATAAGCCTCAGCCCAAAGGCTCTAAGTTCTAGCTCCATGGAGCAGTTAACTTAGCTTTCCCAATGAAATGCCTGGAGGCACCCCACTCCATAAGTGATCTTCCTGTCCAAAAACACTCTGCTGTACTAGTTCCATGGGCCAGGAACTCCACTACTCTGTCTTATCTTGATTCTGCTGCTTCTAATCCTCAGCTATTCCTCTAATGTCACAGCTTTCTGTCTCTGGATCCAGGAGTTTCAATGCACAGGGTCCAAAATACACACTGAACTTCTAGCTCCTCTTCCTTGATGGTAGTCAGATCCCCCTTTCCTGCTTTTCAGTGACTGATTTTCGATTCATTAATGAGTCCAAAGTTTTTATAATCATAGTTAATCCTATGTCTTAGGCTGGGTTTTCTCGAGAAGTAAAACTAGTGAAACTTACATATATGTGTGTGTATATATAAGAGAAATATATTATTAAGAAATGACTTACAACTGGGTTGGCGAAAGGAAATGGGGATAAGACTCTTGTGGTACAATAGTGAATAATTGCCATCAGGACTGACTGTGAGGGTCAGAAACGTAGAGGTAGATGTTTTATGACAAAAGGAGGGGAGTGATTGATTTTGCAGCCCAGTAGTGGAGGTCCCTGGGTCCCTCAAGTGAGAAGAGTGGACAGCGTGACCCTACCCAGAGAAGCAGTGATACCAGGCATGGAAACAGAGACGATGACGTGGATAGATGGAGCGGCTAAGGACACTGGACTTGGAGGAAGAGGGGCCATGTGCTGATGGCCAGGGGTGGGGTGGGGGGTGGGCCTGTATTGTGTACCCTTTGGTTATTTGATGATGCATGGAGGGGATTGTAATCATTGCAATGAAATGAAATATGATAGGATGAATGTAAAACTTACATTGTTCCATGTAAACCCACATAATTCACAATAAAAACTTTTTAAAAAAAAGGAAATGACTTACAGACCCACCTCAACCCAACATAGCGATGCATAACAAGGCAGCACCACCACAGATCCCAGATACCCGGCGGGAGCTGGCGGAGCTGGTGAAGCAGAAGTAGGAGCTAGCAGAAGCACTGGTAAATTTGGAAACACCCATCTATGCTTTTGAAGGAAGCTATCTGTTAGATACTCAGATGCATGGCAATACTGTTTGTGGCTGGGATTGATATTTGACCAATCAGAAAAACTCCAATAGCAAAAACAATAGAAGGAATCAGAAGTTTAAGGAAGCTGAATGACTCAGTAAATCTTCAGTTACTTCAACAGCTGCAGTAAGTACATTGGCAGGAGTTCAGGACCAGCTCATTGAAAAGCAGGAACCAGGGAGTGGGACTTCAGAGAGTGTAGCTTCAGAAGGCTGCTTCTTCCACTTCCTTGGGGAGTCATCACAGTAGCCATAAAAAAACAAAAGAATAAAAACCAGCAGAGGGAAGGTAAAGATTTGATAATTACCTATCTTAGATCTTCCTCAACTGAAAGCAGTTTCATGTTCAAGGAATAGGAATAGCTGTAAAATACGTGTTTAAATCAATTCTTTAAAAATAGATATTTTTTATTATTTAGTATAAATAAAATTTCATAGGCTTTGACCTCTCCAAAATAAATAAATAAATAATAGGCTTACAATTGTAGAGTCTCAGTTCCCCAGTGAAAGAGAGAGAGAGTCTCTTTCATATGTTGATTGTATTGTGAGCAGACTATACCCCTAAGAAATCATCCTTTCACTTGATTGGCTGCTCATAGCCTCTCATCATAAAGCCAACTATGCTTGTATTAGGTTTAATCACCATGGGAATAGGTACACATTAACTGCTAAACCACTGGAAATCCTGGCCTAGTCAAGTTAACACAAAACCCTAACCATTACATGCCACCCTTATCAACTTGATATAAACTACATGCATAATCTTTAAATAAGTAAAATTGTAAAAACATGCTTGTGTTTAACATAATATAACTAAAACACAAACAATAGGGAAAAGTACTGGCCTCATTTTCATCTTAAATGTTACAAATCAACGAAGTAAAAGTATTTGATGCACAGATGCAAAACAAAACAAAAAATATATATTCATTTAAAAGTCCAAAGAGCATATTCTGCAAACCAGCCTCTTGCCCGTAGGCATGCAGCTTTACTCAGTCCATGGGCCTAGACTCCATACCTGCTCAATCTTTTCATTCCATTGCTTCTGCTACCATCTCTGCTGTTGTTGCTTTTCCAGGCAGGGATCCCACTTTCCATAAATGCTCTTCCTTATGGCCCTGGGATCATCTGTTCCTAGAATGAAAGATAACTATGTCCCCCTTTTAGTTACATATCTTCTACAATTACAGTTTTGATAATCACAATTAATTCTATTGACACAATTGAAATAATAAAAAATCCTATTAGTGTTATATCCCATCCCCTTTCACTAAGCCAGTCTGGAAAAGAGGAAAACTATTCAGTGGGGATTCTCGATTGTCTCCTCATTTTAAAACTAAGCGTACCCATGAAAGTTTGCAAGCCATTACTTCATGCCTTTATATCCCCCCATTTTTAATAGCCAATATTTATACTGTCTGTCCTTATTAATTTAGTACCCTGAGGAGAAAAGCATATTCTATAATCTGAAGAATTTTCCATTCCCACTGGAATTTTAAACAACTGCATCTATAAGGAAAAGTTCAGTTCATTAAATTGTAGCAACTGACATGGTCAGAGTATCATTACATTTTTATCTTCACCTAATCATGTTCTGGTCAGCTCAGCCCTAGCAACTCAAGCTAGGTCATGGGTACCAACTGTAAGTTTGGGAGTTCACACACACGTTCCTATACTTCAAAACATCTGGCCCCTTCACTCTCAGCCATAGCCCCATGGGCTAGGTCAGTGTCCATGGACTCAGGAGGTCACACAACTCCCTAGACTTCAAACTAGGCAGACTTCCTGCTCCTCTTACCTTAGGGTCAACAGATGTCAGTCACACAAGTCTAAACTCAGACCTTATCTTCATTACTGCATTTCCCACTAATTCCACTCACATGTAGATCCAGGTCATCACCAGCAAGCATACAGATTGATGGTTCTTTTAATTTTCAGTCAAAGAAAGGAGTTTTCTCTGGTGGTCAACTATCCTTCACTTGATGCCTCAGAAACTCAAAATACCAAACTATCTGCTTTTTTGACTCTGTTTGAATCTCTTGTTCTCCTGGCAGTTCTGGGTTGGTCTGCCTGTCTTTTCAAATGCAAATGTATCAACTCAGAAGGTTCTCAAAGGGGCTCAGGATTCTACCTAAAGCCCTATACTCTACAAAGGCTTAAACCAAACAGCTTATTTTTTTTAGCAAATTCTCTCTCTTCTTTTAGCAAGTCCATTCAGGTATAGGCTGAAAGCAGGCTTAAAAGTTCTCTGTAATCATAATTCCCAATATTCCTATCACCCATGTATATTTACTTTAAAAAATAATAGGCAGAAGAAACTGATATCTAAAAGGCTGTTGTTGTTAAGTGCCCTTGAGTCAGTTCTCACTCATAGTGGCCCTGAATAGGATTTTTAAGGAGTGGCTAGTGGATTTGAACCACCAAACTTTTAGTTCAAACCTACCTTGCAGTCCAGTGTGTTGCCCCACTGCATCACACATAGAATTAAGCAGCTTGGGCTAATCCCATTCATATGCATATGGCTTTAGGTCTCTGGTAGGGTGGATTCTAGTAGACACAGGCCCTGTATCAGTCATCCTTTTTAACTAACATGTCATCAACACAGGGCAACTCCAGAAGCTTCGTTTCTCTCCGTTGCTTAAGTATTTTATCCCATTTTCCTTTGTTCTTTCTCTTATAAAATCCCATAATTTCAGAGGTCTGAAATCCTTGCAATGAATCTTACTCCTAATGTCAACTGCTTAAACCAAGTAGGGCCCATGTCTCACTTCCTCTGACTCCACAAGAGGGAAAGAAGACCAAACTCAAAATCAGCTTAAGGTAGATTCCTGTGAAGTGGAGGTCAGACACTACCTTTAAAATTCATCAGACATGAGAATCAATTTATAAAGCTC
>NW_006408816.1:656511-663819 GCF_000296735.1 Chrysochloris asiatica | reverse complement strand
TAGAGAGAGAGAGAGAGAGAGAGAGAGAGAGAGAGAGAGAGAGAGAAGTTTATTACAAGAAATGACTTACAATTGCAGAGTCCCAGGTTACCAGTAGAAGAAAGAGAGAGAGAATCCTTTCCATGTGTCCATTATATTGAAACAGGCCACAACCCCAGGGAAGCATCCCTTCAATTGATTGACTGATCATAACCTCTCATCATAGAGCTAACTGTGCCTGTATTAGGTTTCATTGATATGGAAACAAGCACATTCCAACTGCTAAGCCTATGGAAATCTTGACTCAGTCAAGCTGACACAAAACCATATCCATTATACCCTGTTAGTGACTCTCAGCTGAATCATATAATCCTGCAGAATCTTTTCCCATCTTTTCTTACCCAGATCCA
The DNA here is from genome assembly GCF_000296735.1 of Chrysochloris asiatica. Taxonomy (NCBI): domain Eukaryota; kingdom Metazoa; phylum Chordata; class Mammalia; order Afrosoricida; family Chrysochloridae; genus Chrysochloris; species Chrysochloris asiatica. The sequence continues at coordinate 663,430 of NW_006408816.1, read as the reverse complement.
ATATGGCCAAAATGGCGTTTGGTTAAGAGTTTACAAGTCTGTGACTAGAAAAGACAATAAGTAATTCACTGCACTGCAACCAGGGACCAATGTCTTACCATGACTAATGCCAGTCAACACAAAACTTGGTACCAGTCCACCAAAAGAAAAATGTAGAAACTGAGAAAAAGTGTTTTGAAACTTCAATAGCAATGTGATGCAATAATTTTTCATTTTGTTTAAAATATAATCTTAAAAATATGGACTTGGAATTGATATTTTTGAAAATTGTTTTCTAGTAAATGATTTTTATTCTATTTTACAGAGGTATCAATCCATAACAGATTGTGGTGATGGTAACGGTGACTGTGTGCCTTCGAGTTGATTCTGACTCATAACAAAGTTGCACAGGTTTTCTGAGACTGTAAATCTTTACAGAAATAGAAAACCTCAACTTTCTCCCATGCAGCAGCTGGTGGATTTGAATTGCTTATGTTGTGGTTAGCAGCCATGTAGCCCACTATGCCACCAGCGCTCCTTCAACAGATTGTAGATGATAAAAATAATAAAACTTAAGATTTATCACCAAAAGTTTGTTAAACTTTACTCTAGACAGAGCCAGAAGTCTCGAATAACAATTTATCTGCCAATGCCCTGATAAATACCCATTGTTGCTGTTGAGTCAGTGACCCTACGTAGGGTTTTCAAGGAGAAACTGGTTGACTTGAACTGTGACCTTGTGGCTAAAAATCCGGTGCCTAGCCTACAGTGCCACACCAGTACTCCCATTGTTATTAGGTGTCATTGAGTCGGTTCTGTATAGGGATTCCAAGGAACAGCTGGTTAGTTCAAACTGCCAACCTTGTATTTCAAACTGACCTTTCAGTCCAATTTATTATCATGTAATGCCACTTCTTATTATTAGATATCATGGAAGTTAATATATTCCATTTGCATTGGCAGAAGACCATGCTAAAGTATTTAAAGACAATTATTGAAGTATGGGGAAATTGTGCTTTATGTGTTAATCCATATTATATAAAAAGCATAAAATACAATTAGGTTAAACATTCTTAGGTATGAATGTCATTAGAGCTGCATGGACTGAGCCTACAGGCAATAAGAGAAAGGTGACTCAAAATACTATAAAAATTTCCTTATAATAAAGTAAAATAATCTAAGGACTTTAGTCATAGCCTCTGCCATAATGTATTCCTCAGTAAGACATGAAGTTTTAACTCTATGAGATTTATGTTCCATATTGTAGACTTGGAACAAAGCTCAATTTTAACTTCCAGTGTAACACTTATGAGCTCGGCAAGTCACTAAAGTATAATACTATTAAAGTCCAAGATGCATTGAAAGAATTGGCAAAGAACAAGGCACCAGGAATTGATGGAATAAAAATTGAAATCTTTCAAGAAAGTGAGGTGGCACAGGAGGCACTCACTCATCTCTGCCAAGAAATTTGGAAGACAACTATCTAGCTGACTGATTGGAAGAGATCCGTATTTGTGCCCATTCCAAAGAGAGGTTACCCAAAGGAATGTGGATATCATCGGACAATCTCTTTGATATCCCATGCGAGTAAATTTTTGCTAAAGGTAATACAGAAACGGCTACAATAATACATTGACAGAGAACTTCCAGAGGTTCAAGCCAGAATCAAAAGAGGCAGTGGAACGAGAGATATCATTGCTGATGTCTGATGGATCTTCGCTGAAAGCAGAGAATATCAGAAAGTCATTTACCTGTGCTTTATTGACTACACAAAGGCTTTCGATTGTGTAGATCATGACAAGCTATGGACAACATTGCGAAGCATGAGTGTTCCAGAACACTTAATTGTGCTCATGAGGAATCTGTACCTGGACCAAGAGGCAGTTGTTTGAACAGAACATGGTAACACTGAATGTTTTAAAATTGAGAAAGGTGTGTGACAAGGTTGTATTCTTTCACCATACTTATTCAACCTGTATGCTGAGCAAATAATCCAAGAACATGGGTTATATGAAAAAGACATGGCATCAGGATTGGAGGGAGACTCATTAATAACCTGTAATAACCAGATGATACAACCTTGCTTGCTGAAAGTGAAGAGGACTTAAAACATTTACTGATGAAGATCAAAGAGCACAACCTTTGGTATGGATTGAATCTCAATGTAAAGAAAGCAAAAATCCTCATCACTGGACTAATAAACAACATTCTTATCAATAGAGAAAAGACTGAACTTGTCAAGGACTTCATTCTTCTTGGATCAACTATCAACACTCAAGGAAGCAGCAGTCAAGAGAGCAAACGACATATTGCATTAGGCAAACTGCTGCACGAGACCTTTTTAAAGTGTTGAAGAGCAAAGATGTCAGCTTGAGGACTAAGGTGCGCCTGACCCAAACTGTGGTATTTTCGATAACTTCATATGCACGCAAAAGCTGGACAGTGAATAAGGAAGATCATAGAAGTATTGATGCCTTTGAGTTATGGTGTTGGAGGAGAATATTGAAAGTGCCAGGGGCTGCCAAAAGAACCAAAAGATCCGTTTTGGAAGAAGTGCAGCCAGAGTGCTCCTTAGAGGCCAAGATAGCCAAACTTCGTCTCTCGTACTTTGGTCATATTGCCAGTTGCTGGAGAAGTATATCATGATTGGTAAGGTGGAGGGTCAGAGAAAAAGAGGAAGATCCACCCCAATGAGATGGATTGGCCAAGTGGCAGCATCGATGCACTCAAGCATGGCAACAGTAGTGAGGTTGGCTCAGGATCGGGCAGTATTTCTTTTTGCTGTACATAAGGTTGCTATGGGTCAGTACCGACTCAATGGCACCTAACAACAGCAACAACTATTAAAGCCATTCCTAGAAAGATGCCAGCACAAGGCAACTTATTTTAGGAGTGAGGGGACAGAGTTGGCCTATGATGAGTATATATAATGAAAATCACAGTAGACAACTTCCCTACATTCTCCCTTCACCCCAGTAGGAGGACTTAGTGTAGTATTCTAGTTGCCACACTCTAAGAGCCAACAGTGATTAAATAATAATAATGATGATGGATTCAAATGTTATAGAATACTGTTTACATGAAAAATAAATCATAATCATCTTAAAAATGTACTTTTGCAACATTACATTTCTACATTTCATCCAAACTAGAGTTATATTTTTGGCTCAAGAGAACTCTTTTTAAAACTCGAGCATCAGGTGGAGTAAAAGGAGATGACTTAAGCTAAATTGTAAATCAGCATTTTGGCTGGCTATGGTAAGGACAGAGAGAACTGTACATAAAAACTGTACTCTAGATGGTAAATTTGTTTTTCACAGGGTCTTGTTAAGTTCCCTAGAGTAGGGTCCGACTCATAGCAACCCTGTACACAAATGAACAAAACACTTCAGGGTCCAGTGTCATAGTCATAATTTTTGTTATGCTTGAAATCATTGTTGCAGCAACTATGTCAATCCATGTCTTTTATGATCTTCCACTTCACCAAGCATGATGGTCCCTCTTGATAACATGCCAAAAGTACGGGAGTCAAGTCTCAACACCCTTGCTTCTAAGGAACATTCTGGTTGTAATTCTTTCAAAACAGATTTGGTCTTTCATCTGGCAGTCTAGGGTACTTTCAATATTATTTGTCAACACCATAATTCAAAGGTATGTCTTCTGCTTCAGTCTGTTTTATTCATTGTCTAGCTTTCATGTACATATAAGACAATTGAAAATCCATGGCTTGGGTTATGCACGCCTTAGTCCTCAAAGTGACAGCCTTGTCTTTAACAGAAGAATTGCCTAATACAATATTTTTTGGCAACAGATTTGTCCAATAAAATATGTCCTTCAATTTGTTAACTGTTGCTTCTATGAGCATTAATTGCAGATCCAAGTAAAATGAAATTCTTGAAAACTTCAAACTTTTCATCATTTATCACAATGCTTATTGCTCCATGTTTGAGGATACCATTTCTTTACATTGTATTGTAATTCAAACTGAAGACTGTATTCTTTACAGAGTATAGGTTAGGAATTCTGAGACAATACTGCATATATACACAAGGGTTAAACAAATAAGTGAATAAATTGTAGATAATGGGAGCCAAGTTTCTCATTTCAGAGACAGAAGTAATAAATAAACAAGAGGGAAGGGGAAAGCTAGAATCAGTCCTGTGCTGCTAAGTTAGTCAGAGAAAGGAGTACATATAATAAAATTTACTATAACTTACTTAATATACATCAATTTTTGTACACACATGCACATATCCACACACACACATATAATTTATCATAATAAAATATAAATATTTATTAATTTTGGAGGGAAAATACATGCAGATTTTAAGAAATATTCTATATGTTCATTTAAATGTTTTCCTAAAGGAAAAAGTTACTCTAATATTCACGTTTTCCTTTTATTTTTCAGTATTATTTAGTGTTTACAAAAACTTTAGCCAATACTTAAATAATAAACATATTTTAATAATGTCATAGTTAATCAACAATTTCTGACTCATCTAGTGGAATTACCTGTAGTAGATTTTCTGAGGATTTATTAACTCTTTGAGTTTAAAGCCTGCCACTTAGTTATCTAGTGGCATAGTGTTCTCAGAAATTTAAAAGAACTGCTACAAGTGTCTAATTAATCCTTACAAAGTTGAGACAATCTGATTCATTAAAGGAACAATGTATGCCTGCCACTGAACTAGAAAATTTTAATTACCATTTTGTACTTTGTCGATAGATAACTTGATCTTCAATGGAAAAAAAAGAAAGAAAGAAAGGGACTTTTTACCATACCCATACTCAGATTAATACCCATTAGCACCCATCTATTTTAAGCTAAATATTTTCATCTTTTAGGGAAATGTTTCCTATTTTTCTTGATGTCTGTAGGCTTCATTATTGTTATTAGCAGTTGTAATGATGTTTTTTAAATGTGACAGGATTCAGTGTTCAAAGACAATTCCATTCAGCTTATATTACTTAAGTGATACTGGATATTAAATGATGTTGAATGGAAAATATTTTTATTTACTGTAAATTTAGAAATTTCAATATAAGATTTCCTATATCAAAACTTCTTTTGAGAAGACTGGATGGAGGTAGGGCTTGATGGCGGCTGGGGTGGAGGTGCAGTGAGGTTTGCTGTCAGCAATACCACGGAATACCAAGCAAAGCAGATTCAGGGCAGAGCTCCAAAACTCGGAAACAACATAGATAGGAATATTTAAAAGGTTTGAAGGCTTATAGCTAGTGGAACTTGTAGCAAAAGTAAAAAATGGTGTATGTTTGAATCTGCCAGGATCATAGGCTTGGAGACAACAACTTGGGTAAGACCATATGGCAAGACCAACTGGGGGAGCACATACACCATGGAAAAATGCCACTGGAACATTGGCCTCCCAGTGTTGGTACACCTCCATTCTGATGTCTAGTGGGGGTGCCTGAGTGAGTGGACACCCCCAACCCACACCACTGGTGGGTTCTTCTGCCACGCATGTGCAGATATTCTCAGCCCAAAAGCCTGCACTGAACTGTTGGGGGTTTTTTGTTTTTGTTTTTTTTAACACGAAAAGCCAGTACAAGGGGTGTGGAGAGGGAAAGAGAGTTTAAAAACAAAACAGGCCGAAAATTAAATTAAATCCTGAAGTACAGCATAACAACCAACAGTGTCATCTTGAAATCTCTCAGGCAGCTTTGAAGGCAAGAAGCTGAAAAAGGATATTAAAGTCATACTCATATTACATACACTACAGTTCCCCCCCCCTTCTCTCCCTTCTTTCCCTTTTCTGCAATTATAGACTACAGTATCCAGTCTAGTTTATATTGTTGCTGTTGTCGGGTTTTTTTGTTGTTTTGTTTTTTCCATTGCTGCTATTTTGCTGTTTTATGCTCCCCCTTCTATCTCAGGGGAACACTTTCTTTCCCTATATTACCCAAGAAAAGACAGCAACTGCTGCCATATAGTCAAGCTACAATCATACTCTGTAAAACACCAAAATCCAGGCAAGAACCAATACTAACTACCATATACTGGGGAGGTAGACAACACCTGTAAAAGATACTCTGAGTTAAGCAACAAGCAGAGTGAAAAGGGAAGAACACATCCTGATCACATCTGCCTGGAAGCAATCAGAAAGCATAAAAAATACCAAAACACAAACTCAATTAAATATTAAAGTCACAAATAAACACTAAACATGTTCAAGAAGCAAAAGCAGATGAACATATGAGCACATGTCCAGAAACAAGAGAAAATCTCCAAGACAAATGACCTAGAGGTAGACCTGGACTCCATTCTGGAAGGAGGGCAGGCCTTGGAAATGCTTGAGAAGGAATTTGGAAAAATGATTATAAAATGTTTCAAAACACTTTAAAATGCAGTTGAGAAAAATAAGGAAAAAGACAGAAAAGCACTCCAGGAACAATCAAATAAGATAGATACAGCATTGGAAACAATTCAAAACCTACAGAAAGAGGTCCAAATGTTTAATAATAGAATATCAGAAATAGACAATACACTGAAAGAGCAAAGGAGTAGAATAGAAGAGATGGAAGGCAACACGGGTGAACTGGAAAACAAATCTCTCAATATCACTAAGATAGAAAAGAAACAGAAAAAGTGATTAACAAAATCTGAGATTCATGTTGGACAACATGAAGAGGAATAATTTAAGAATTATCGTCATTCCAGAACAAGAAGAATCACACAATTCCACAGGGGAAATAGTTGAAGAACTGCTGGAAGAAAATTTCCCTAACATCCTGAAAAGTGAAAAGATAAACATTTAAGAACCTCAATGAATCCGAGGAAGGATAGACACCAAAAGGAAATCACCAAGACATATCATAATCAAGCTGTCTAAAATCAAAGATAAGGAGACACTCCTGAAAGCAACTAGGGAAAACAGAAGTGTTACATACAAAGGCAAGCAAATCAGATTAAGCT
>NW_006408816.1:653751-655121 GCF_000296735.1 Chrysochloris asiatica | reverse complement strand
CATAACCCTCATCCCAAAAGCAGGCAAAGAGGTCACTAAGAAAGAAAATTATAGACTAATATCCCTCATGAACATAGATGCAAAAATTCTCAACAAAATCCTAGCCAACAGAATCCCACAGCACATCAAAAAGATAATACATCACGATCAAATGGGATTCATATCAGGGATGCAAGGGTTGTTCAACATTAGAAAAATGATCAACATAATCCACCATATAAATAAGAAAAAATAAAAGAACCACATGATCATATTGATTGTACAGAAAAGGCATTTGACAAAATCCACCATCCATTCCTGATAAAAACACGCAAAAAAGTAGGAATTGAAGGGAAATTCCTCAACATAATTAAAAGCATATATACAAAATCTACATCACTCTCAATGGAGAGAAACTAAAAGCCTTCCCTCTGTGAACAGAAACCAGACAAGGATACCCTTTGCCACCACTCCTATTCAGTATTGTGCTAGAAGTCTTAGCAAGAGCTGTATGGCAAGACAGAGAAATTAAAGGCATCCAAATTGGCAAAGAGGAAGTAAAACTCTATTTGCCGATTCCAATGACATTCTTCAAAGAGATGGAAAAAACAATTAAAAACTTTAAATGGAAAGGAAAGACACCCAGGATAAGCAAAGCACTGCTTAAAAAGAAGAATAAGTCACTCCCTGACTTCAAAAATTATTACACAGCTACAGTGGTCAAAACAGCTTGGTACAGGTACAATGAAAGACACATTGATCAATGGAACAGAACTGAGAATCCAGAAATTTACCCAACCACATATAGCCAACTGATTTTTGACAAAGTACCTAAATACATTCTTTGCATAGGGAGGTGATAGTCTCTTCAACAGATGGTGCTGGCAGAACTGGAAAGTGATATGCAAAAGATTGAAACAAGACATTCACCTCACTCCTTATACAAAAAGCATGGATTAAAGACCAAAATGTGAATCCCAGAATTATGAAGGCTATCAATGAAAAAATAGAGACAAACGTGAGGGCACTAATTCAGGGAATAAACAGACTACCAAACATTTTGAAAACTACACAATCAAAAGTAGACAAAATAGTGATTGGGACATACAAAAAATTAAAAACTTATGTGCATCAAAAGACTTCACTAGAAGAGTAAAAACGGAACCCACAGAATGGGAAAAATCTTTTGCAATGACACATCAGACAAGGGACTACTCCCTAAAATATATAGGAAACTACAACACCTCCACAAGAAAAAAACAAATAACCCAATTAAAAAATGGGCACAGGATATGAACAGACACATCTCCAAAGAGATGATCCAGGCAGCCAACAAACATATGAAGAAATGTTCTCGATCACTAGCCATTGTTGTTGTTGTCAGGTGCCAT
>NW_006408816.1:648445-652312 GCF_000296735.1 Chrysochloris asiatica | reverse complement strand
CGAGGCCAGAAAATTCTCTAAGATCTAAGAATATCTACAGTGTAAAATTATTGTAAAGACTGGATTTGACGTATATAATTTTATGAAGTATCAGTACTTATAAAATGACAGATACTTTTGTAGTATCCCTAGTGAACATAATTTGGAAATGTATTTCTTGTTCATTAAAATCAATACTCCCCAGAATAAGGAAGTATAGTTTAAATTAAAGAGATATAAATATGTTTGTATTTGTAGAAAGAAACTTTGATTCAATATTTTACTATAAACTTCTTACAGAAGAACTATTTATAATGCACTGAACTGTAAGATCTGTTTGAACTGTAACATCGGCAGTTCAAGCTCACTAGTCACTTTTTGGAAACCCTATATAGAGTCCGTATGAGTTGGAACCAACTTGATGGCACTTAGTAGTAACAACAATCAGCTGGGAAACAATCGGAAGGAGCCCTGGTGATGCAGTGATCAAGTGTTCAGCTGCTAACTGAAAGGTTGTCAGATTGAAACCACCTGCACTCCATAGGACAAAGATGTGGCAGTCTGCTTCCATAAAGATTCACATCCTTGGAAACACTATGAGGAAGTCATACTCTATCCTGTAGGGTTACTCTGATTCAGAATCAATCCATGGTAATGGATTTGGCTTCGGGGTGGTGTGAACAACCAAAACATTAAAGAAAAACAAAACAATTAGAAACAATGGCATAAAGATACTTAATCTCTAAGATTCAGTATCCAAAGACACTCTTTCACAAGAGATTAAATATGATTTAAGTATAGTGGAATACAGGCAAAGTCCAGATAGCACTGAGAGTACAGGGAGAATAAGAAGGTTATGGTTGCAATACCAAACAGTAGAGAGCAAAATAAAGAGATAACCCCAGAGTCTTGAAGATGTTTTCCATTGAGCAGTCAACAGAATACTACTGATCAACATGTTCTGAAGAAACTACAAGAGTTTGGGAGAGAACTAAGCAGAATTAAAGGATACAGGGCCAGGAAAAGTACCATTACAACCAGGTTGGAATCGTTTATAATCCATGAAGCATTGGATTCAAGTGCTTCAAGTCTTCTTTATTTTAATCAAGCAAAATGGTATTATTTGCATATTAGAGGTTATTAAGGGGCCTTCCTTTATGTAGTCCAGCTTCTTGAACTGTTTGCTCAGAGTACAGATTGGTGAAAGCATTCAAACATGATGCACACCTTTCCTGGTTTTAAAACACACAGTATCCCCTTGGTCTGTTTGAATTGACTGCCTTTTGTACAGGTTCCACATGAGCACAATTAAGTATGGAATTCCCATTTTCACAATGTTATCATTAATTTGTTAGGATCCACACAGTCTAATGCCTTTGCATAGTCAATAAAACACATAAAAATATAAACATCTTTGTGATATTTTCTGTTTTCAGCCAAGATCCATCTTATATCAGAAATGATATCTCTCATTCCATGTCCTCTTCTGAATGTGGTTTGAATTTCTGGCATTTCAGTGTAGATGTACTGCTACAACCATTTTTGAATTATCTTCAGCAAAAATTTATTTGTATATGATAATATTGATATTGTTTGGTAATTTTATTATCAAACAGGTATCCACATTCTATTGGATTACCTTTCTTTGGAATAGTCACAAATATGTATCTCTACCATCAGCTGGCCAGGTATGTTCCTACAAATTTCTTGGTTTAGATGAATCAACACTGCATAAGTTTTTGAAACATTTCCATTATATTCTATTAGTTCCTGAAGACTTGTTGGTTTTTTTGTTTTTTTGTTTTTTTTTTTGTCAATGCCTTCACTGAAGTTTGGACTTCTTTCTTCAGTGACACTGTTGTTGTTGTTAAGTGCCTTCGAGTCAGTTCTGTCCAATAGTGTCATGTATAGGGTTTCCAAGTAACGGCTGATGAGTTTGAACCACCAGCCCTGCAGTTCAAAGTGACTTTGCAATCAAGTGTATTAACCCACAGTGCCACACCAGGACCAGTGACATTAGTTCTTGATTATTTGTTACTACCTGAGATGGTTAAACATTGATCAATTCTTTTTGTAAATTATCAAAGTGACATTCATGCTTTTTAAAATTTTAAAGAGGAACTCCCTGCCTATTCCTTCCATCTTCTTTTGATACTTTCTATTTCATTCTATATTTTGTACACAGAATCCTTTGGAGTTTCAGTTCTTTCTTATGATTTGAGAATTGTTGATTATAGCCTTCCCTTTTGATTTTCTAATTCAGGTCTTTGCATATTCTATTGTAATACTTTACTTTGTTTTCTCCAATTGTCCTTTGAAGTTTCTCCAGCTCTTTTACTTCATCATTTCTTTTGTTCTCTTGAACTACTACACTCAAGAGCAGGCCATAACAAAACTCAAAAACATTCATGGCAATACAAAAAAATCCAACACTTAATGAAGTAAAACCCACAATATCTGACACTCAATATAAAAATCCCAGTTGTGCAAGGAAGCAGGAAGTCATCATCTATATTAAAGAGAATAAAGTAGCAAAGATTACTCAGGAAAAAAACAGATAACCTGTATGTGTAGGTGTGTGAGCCCTTAATTGTGATTAACTTTACAGAGGTCAAAGGGGAATTGTATGAACAGAACAAAGGAATACTATAAAGCACATTACTGGAAAAAGTTTACACAGGGTTCAAATCTTTCACCTTACTTATTCAAAACTTTATGCTGGATAAATAATATAAGAAACTGGATTATATGAAGAAGAATGTGGCATCAGGACTGAGGAAGACTCTGACAACCTGTGATATACAATTGAAACAATTTTCCTTGGTGAAAGTGAAAACAACATGCAGCACTTAATGATGCAGGTCAAAGACTAGAGTCTTCAGTACGATTGCACATGAACATGGAAAAAAAATCCTCAAATTGTCCCAATCAATAGCATCATGATAAATAAAGAAGAATTTGAATGGTTTCATTCTATTTGGATCAACAATTAGCATTAATACTTTGGTCAATAATTAAAGCAGCAGTTAAGAAATCCAAGGATTTATTACACTGGGAAAATCTGATAGAAAAGACCTTTTTAAAGTTTTAAAAAGCATTAATGATATTACTATTTTTAAAAAGTTTTTATTGTGAATCAAGTGATAATTTACATGGTGAAAAATTGGACTAATTTAGTTATCCTTGATGTCTTCTTTTTCTTTACTTTTGCAATAAGTTATAATTATTTTAGCTTTAAATTGTTATAAAATCTATTACCTTTCCCCAGTTCTATTGCCAGTCACTCTACTCTAGTTGGCACCATCATGGTTCCATCTTGACTATTGCAAGGCACTTCTAAGTGGTCTTCTCCATCCAATCAATCACTTCTCCAAATCATTCTTCACATTTAGGCTATACTCTTTAAAAGAAAAAGTAGAAGAAATTAGATCTTTGCTTAAAAATCTTTAATAATTTCCTTTTCTTTGTAGAATAAAGTCTAAACTCTTTAAAATTTATTACAATTCTTCTCACAATATGGATTGTTCAAATATTGTTATCAGGAACAAACAAGATGGCGGATCGGGTGGACATGTAGTAAAGAACTCCGCCAACAACAACACAGAATACCTGACCAAGCAGGTTCAGAGGATGGTCCCAGAACTCTGAACCACATATATAGGAATACTTAGAAGGTTGGAAGGCTCACAGCTAGGGGAATTTGTGGCAGAAGCAAGAAATCTATTGTTTTCTAGTCCGGAATGCTTGGCTGCTCCAGGAGCCGCCATCTTGGGTGAGACCAAGTAGGGGAAGGATTGGAACAGCCACAGATGCCTGGCAGAACTGCTGAGATAGAGGTGTAGACAATCTTTTCTTTTGGTAGTTGTTCATTGGTCCCTTGCTATCTGC
>NW_006408816.1:645322-647044 GCF_000296735.1 Chrysochloris asiatica | reverse complement strand
ATCATCAACCTGAACTCAGTCGACAAATGAAAGAGTCAAGCACAGAATAAAATTATAAGAACAGAGGATCTGGGAGGTCAGTCTGTGATCAAAACACTTACAATGAGGAGAGAAAATTTGTAAGCCCGCCTTCAGCCTATAACTGATTGGAATACCTAAAAGGGGTTCTACAACTTGTCCAGTGAAATAGGCCTCGTGTAAAGCCTTTACAGACTATAGAACCTTATGTGGAATCCTGAGTCCCATCCACAACCTTGTGAGGTGAGACATTTCCACTAGAAAGGACAAGTAGACTAGAACAGCTACAGTGACAGAAGATGCATCTTCATGATGAACCTGACCTGAAGAGGGAAAGAGTCTTCAAATCAAGTATCAATGTTATCCGCTCTGTGCACGGGGTATATAGGGATGGGCAACTTAGACATTGGCTATCTAAAATGAGGGGGCAATAAAGGCATGAAGTGACTGGCTTACAAGGTTTCAAGAGGGAGTTTAGTTTAAGAGTGTTGGGGGAAAGAAAGAGTACCCACTAAATAGCTATCATCTTGTCTAGATGAGTCTGGTGAAAGGAGATGGGGATAAGATTCGTAAGATTCAGTAGTGAATAACTGTTGTTATGACTAATTGTAACTGTCACACTTGTAAAGGTAGAAGTTTTGTAACAAAAAAGGGGAGTGGTTAATCTTACAGTCCAGAAACAGAGGACCCTGGGACCATCAAAAGAGGAACACACAAGCAGAATGTGACACCTTATCCATAGAAGCAGCAGCACCAGAGTTGGAGGCAGAGATGAGGGCATAGAGACGGGGAGCAGCTGAGGACTCTAGATTCATCAACTAAGAAGAGAAGGACTGCTGGGGACCAGCCTCGACAAATTATTAGGAGGCTCTCGAAGGAGGATATGGAGTCAGCGGAATGAATTACACGGAGTCAAAGGGTCGTTTTGAGTCTCAGGCAGATGATGGTAATGATGACTCTCTCTTTACTTCAAAATTGTTGCTTCTTATATCCCATTTAGAATATACTATGATCTCACAATAGTCACATACAAGCAATTACAAATCAATCAAATATTATATTCTTACATCAATGGTACAAGAGGAACACACGGTCATCAAATATTCCTGCGTCTCTATACTCCCTAGCCACTCTGATAAGTCTGTCCTCTGTAAGTGACTCTGTTTCTCTCTAATCCTCCCTAAAATGTCTAGTTTGGCCTTGATTTGTTTTTCTCTAATCCTTTTTAAGTGTCAGGTTAATTTTAAAGAAAGTTCTACATCTTAACTTCTAATGTTACCAACATCTATTACTTTCTATAGATTCATTAATTACAACTCACAATCAAAAATGTAATTTTTACTATAACTGGTCATACATATAATTGATTTAACAATAAAAACAAGAACATAAAAGTACCCTAAAGTTTCATAGTTAAGAACGAAGCAGTAATTCTCTTATACTAACAATTTCTCAAAACCTCTAATCAAATTTTTACTTCTGTTCTTAAGCTCCCACTGCCCTTGACTGTTTCTAAGCTGCTTTCTAAAGGCCTTAATGTCCTTAACTAAAACTGCATGGAATGTTTCTTACAATCTTAAACTTGAATTGCTAAAACTTTAGCTAGCATTGTTGTTGTTGTTATGTGCCATCAAGTCAGTTCCGACCCATAGCGACCCTGTATAGGGTTTCCGAGGGTGTAAATCTTTACGGGAGTAGAAAGCC
>NW_006408816.1:641609-644648 GCF_000296735.1 Chrysochloris asiatica | reverse complement strand
TGTCTCTCATTCTCTCTTGATCACATCATTCAGTTTTGCTCTTCACTAGCTGCATTCTCAAGTAAGTTTTCATCACCTGTGCTACTGTCCCTCCACCCTCCATCAAATCTCTAGGCTTACGGTTGACCAGATCATGTTCTGTTTCCCAATACTACAATCTAAATTGTTCACTACCTATATCTTCAATCCACCACTCCTTTGTCAGTTTGCCATATGATGGTGGCTTGTGTGTTTCTGTGATGATGGAAGTTATTTTAACTACCAGTAGGGTCACCCATGGTGGACAGGTTTCAATGGGCTTCCAGACCAAGACAAAATAGGAGGAAGGAGAAGAAGACTACTTGGGAATGGGTAGCCACTGAAAACCTTATGGATAGCAAAAGAACATTGTCTGATAAGTACAAGAAGATGAGCTACTCAGGTTGGAAGGCACTCAAAATATGACTGGGGAAGAATGAACTCCTCAAAGTAAAATTTGACTCCTCAAAATAGAGTAAGCTTTTGGGACCTTTATTTGCTGATGTGACATAACTCAAAATTAAAAGGAACAGTTGCAGATATCAATTAATAATCAGAATGTGGAATATATGAAGCATGAATCTAGGAAAATTAGGAGCTGTCAAAAATGAAATGTATAAAGATCAATATATTATATTAGTGAGGTGAAATGGCCATTTTGAATTGGACAATCATGTGTGCTAAGTCAGGGAAAACAAGTTGAAGAAGAATGGTGTCTTAATCTTTATTAAGAAGAGCATTGGAAGATCTGTCCTGAAGTACAATGCTATCTGTGATAGGCTATTATCCATACCCCTAAAAAAAGACCAGTTAATATTCATTTATTAAAGATTCTAGTATTAACATTTACTCACCAACAACTAGAGCCAGTGATGATGGGACTGAATTCTACAAACTTCTTCAGTCTGAAATTAATCAAACATGCAACCTAGATACACTGATAATTACTGATAATTTGAATGTGAAAATTGAAAGCAAAGAGGAAGGATTCATAGTTGGAAAATATGGTCTTGCTGATAGAAATGAAGCTCAATATCATCAGTTAAAACAAGGTCAGGGGCAGACTGAAACGACCATCAATTGCTCATATGCAAGTTCATTCTGAAGCTGAAGAAAATTAAAACAAGTCCACAGAGTCAAAATATGAGGGTAAGTATTCTCTCCCTGAACTTCCAGAACAAATTTGATGAATTAAACACTAATGACTGAAGACCATGTGGAATGACATTAAGAATATCATACAAGAAGAAAGCAAAAGATCATTAAAGAGACAGCAAAGAAAAGAAAGAAGCAAAATTATTAAGAATAGACTCTGAAACTTGCTCTAAAATTCAGAGAAGCTAAAGCAACTGGAAGTAAAAAAGCCAAATGGAAAAATTTCAAAGGGCAGATTGAGAAGACAAAGTCAAGTAGTACAATGAAATGTGCAAAGACTTATAGTTAAAAGATCAAAAGCTAAGAACAAATCCAGCATTTCTCAAGGTGAATGAACTGAAGAAAATTCAAACCTAGACTTGAAATATCAAAGTAATATGGATAAAATATTGAATGAGGCAGAAAATATTAAAAGAAGATGGAAGAATACAGAGTTACAGTAACAAAAAGTAATGATAAATTCTCAAACATTTCAAAAGGTAGCATATATTCAAGAACTGATGGTATTGAAATAAGTTTTGTACTGAAGGCATTTGTGAAAAATAGGGTTCCAGGGATTGACATAATACTAAATGAAATGTTTCAGCAAACTGATGTAGTCCTGGAGGCCCTCATTCATCTATGCCAATAAATTTGTAAGCCAGTTACCTGACCAACAAATTAGAGGGTATCCATGTTTTTGTCCATTCCAAAGAAAAATGATCCAGTGGAATGTGGAATTCATAGAACAATATTAATATCCATGCAACTAAAATTTTGCTGGAGATTATTAAAAACTGGTTGCAGCAGTATATTCATGAAGAAATGCCAGAAATTCAAGATCGATTCAGAAGAGGATGTGAAACTAGGGTATCATTGCTGACCTCATATGGATCTTGGCTGAAAGCATAGAACATAAGAAAGATATTTCCTTGTGCATTATTGTCTATACAAAGGCATTTGACTGTGTGGATCATACAAACTATGGATATACATTGTGAAAAAAAGTGTATTCCTGAAGAGTTAATAATGCTCATGAGGAATCTGTACATAGACCAAGAGGCAGTTGTTAGAACAGAACAAAGAGATACTGAATAGTGTACAATTAAGAAAGGTTAGAATTAGGGTTGCATTCTTTCACCATACTTATTCAATCTGCATGGTGAACGAATAATAAGAGGAGTTACATTATATGAAAAAGAATGTTGGGCAATTAACCTGTGATATACAGTTGTTCTAGTCCTGGTGTGGCACTGTGGGTTAATGTGCCATACTGCAAATCTATTTGAACTGCAAAGTCAGTGGTTCAAGTTCACCAGCTGCTCCTCAGAAACTCTATACAGGGTCGCTATGGGTTGCAACCGAATCAACGACACTTAGCAACAATACACAGTTTTTGGATAATTAATAAGAGCTCAGCATTTTGAAAGATGAAAGAACTCAAGAAAAAATTCAAGCCTTCACTTACGGTATTGAAGAGTTCGATGAGTAAAATAGTGAATGATATAGAAAGCTTCAAAGGAACATGGAAGTGAGAGGCAGAGCTTGATAGCAGCTAGGGTGGAGGTGCAGTGAAGTTCACCATCAGTGTTACCACAGAATATCAGGCAAAGCTGATCCAGAGCAGAGCACCAAAACTCGGAACCACAGAGATAGGAATATTTAAAAGGTTTGAAGGCTTATAGCTAGTGGAACTTGTAGCAAAAGTAAGAAATAGTGCACTTTTGAATCTGCTGGGTTTGGAGGCCAGAGCCAACAACATGAGTGAAACCAAGAGACAAACACAGTGAGGGAACAGACACACCACGGAAAAATGCCGCAGATACCTTGGAGCAAAGGTGGCTTTGTTGGTTTTGCTTTGTTCTGATTTTCTTTTTTTTTTTTTTT
>NW_006408816.1:594219-613600 GCF_000296735.1 Chrysochloris asiatica | reverse complement strand
TTGCCTCCATTTCATTTTTGACAATTTCTAATTTTCCTAGATTCAGACTTCTTACCTTCCATGTTTTGATTATTATTGTATGATTACAGCTGCTTTTCTTCATTTTGAATTTGTGCCTCATTAGCAAATGAAGGTTCTGTGAGCTTTTCTCCTGTGGGCTTTACTCCATTCACATCATCATGGTCCATTCTACTTTGAAGAAGGAGCTCTTCCCCAGTCACATTTTAAGTGCCTTCCAACCTGAGGGTCTCATTTTCCTGCACAATATCTGACAGTGTTTCTCTCCTATTCATAAGGTTTTCAGTGACTAAATATTCAGAAGTATTTTGTCACTCCTTCCTAGTCTGTCTTCGTCTGGAAGCTCATCTGAAACATGGACACCATGGGTGACACTGCTGGTATTTAAAATACCGGTGGCATAGCTTCCAGAATCACAGAAACTCACAAGCCACCACAGTACAACAAACTGACAGACATGTGGTGGTCAGTATTGGAACATGTGTGAGAAGCATGGAGTCACCATTAATAAAAATTACACAACAACAACTGAAATACTTCGTTATTTTCACTAGACCATAAGTGATTTCTTTACTAGTTGATCCTACTCTTTTTTAAAATAGAAAAAAAAAAAAAAGTAATGAAGCTGCAGTCTTCAAGTGCAGGCTCAGAAGTGATTAGGTTCATTCATTCTTTCTTTCTATAGTTCAAAGGGAGTCACAGCTAGTAAAGCAATCACCAGCTACATGCACCTTGAGACAGAGGATCATGTCATGAGAGAGTCATGTGTTAGAATCAAGGATGATAATTAGTGATAAAGAGCAGTGGGTGAATCAAAATTATCCACACTCTGGCTATAGAATTTATTTTAATCAATGTTTAAAAAAGATAAATGCATAATTTTCAGCATTATCTTCTGATTTTCAATACACTTTGTCTATTTGTCAACAAGTTTTTACATTTCCTTATTAAAAAATGTTTTAGGCTGAACTTCAAGCCACAAATGCACTGCTGTTTTCATTCATCAGAGGTGATTCTTGGTTCTTGAAGAACTGCTTTCAGGGGACCAAATAGGTGAAAGTCCAATGGAGCAAGATCAGTACTATAGGGAGGATGCTTTAACACCTCAAAACCAAATTTTTGCACAGTGCCAACAGTGTGGGCAGAGGTGTGTGGATATGCATTGTCATGCAAGATCACAATGCTCTTGGATAGCAGTCCTCTGCATTTAATCAGTTTAGGCTTTAGATCTTCTGTAAGCCTTTCACTGTAATGAGTACTGTTGATTGCTGAACTTTTTCCTGATAGTGTTCCAGTAATGACCACTGAGAATCGCAGAAAACTATAAGCATCACTTTCCAGATGATGGTTGATTTTGAACCTTTTCTTAGTTGGTGATTGAGGATGTTTCTATTTCATACTCTGTCTTTTACTCTCAGACTCTGAGTTATAAATCCATGTCTCATCACCAGTAACAATTTTTTAAAATAAAATTATATATTCCTTCAAGTATCAGTTCAAATTTTGTTTGCAGATGTCCAAATACTTCTGTTTATCCTCTTCCGTGAGATTTTTCGGTACCCATCTTGCACAAAATTTTTGAAAATCAAGTCTGTCGTGGATTATTTTAAAAACAGAGCCATGGCTGACTAACAAATGATTTGCCACATAATACACTGTCATTCCTCTATTCAATAGTGTCATTTCACATGCACACTCAATGTTGTTATCAGCCTTGGACATGGACCGGTATTGTAATATAATTGAAATGTGGATACTTTTTGACATACCCTAATATATATGTTTGTACATAGGTGGTTGTTGTTAGGTGCCAGCAAGTCAGTTCTGACTCATAGCTACCCTTTGTACAATAGAACAAAACACCACCTGTTCCTGCACCATCCTCACAATTGCTGCTACACTTGATACATATATACATATATGCATGTACGCATATATACATATATATACATTATGCACATATATGTATATAATTATTAAGTGCTGTTGATATAGTTCCAACTCATAGCAACCTTGTATAGGGTTTTCAAGGAGCAGCTAGTGAGTTTGAACCACTGACCTTGTGATTCAAACTTACTTTATGGTCCAGTGTTTATTTTACAGCACCACATATATAATAAATCTTTTCTTCTTTCTTCTCCAATTCCTAAGCACCACTGAGCATATTTTGATTATTTTTGGTACAACTGCTCTGGTAGCATAGTTGTTACGAATCGGGCTGTGAACCGAAAGGTCAGCAGTTTGAAACTACCAGCTGTTCCACGGGAGAAAGATGAGGCTTTCTGCTCCTGTAAAGATTTACAGCCTCGGAAACCCTGTACAGGGTCGCTATGAGTTGGAACCGACTCCACGGCATATAACAACAACAACAACAACCGGTTTGATAGTCTTCTGTCTTTATGTGCAATTAAGTGACATACATATTGACAAAAATCCACATGAATTTTTGGAGAAGACATTAATATGTAGAATGTGTTAGGATTTTCATTTTCATCTTACGTTTTCCAACTGTGCTAATTATATTATCACTCTATGTAAACTTAAAAAAAAATGTTTTTGAAGTTCTGTAGTTCTGTTGCCTAAATTCAGAGAGTATAGCACTGAATATAATGAAGATGATATTTGTGCCTTTATGTAGCTCCAAATGATGTCACGTATCTCTCTATATGGATTTTCCTACTTACTCCTTTCTTCAGTATACAGGACCTTTACTGATCCATTTCATGGGAATGGTTGCTATAGAGTTTATTGCCAATTTCTAGGTTGTTGCTGACTGTAGAGGTTTGATATATTATAATTCTCCTTTAAATATATTCCAAAGAGAGGTGTGACACTGTGGGCTAATGCGTCAGACCGCAGAGTCGTTTGAACTGTAACGTCAGTGGTTCAAGCTCACCAGCTGCTCCTTGGAAACCTTATACAGGGTCATTATGGGTCAGAATCAACTCGATGGCCTAACAACAACAAAAAAGAGAGGTGACCAAATGGAATGCAGAAATCATCTTAATTGTGCTCATAAGGAATCTGTACAAGGACAAAGAGGCAGTTTTTCTGAACAGAACATGGGAACACTAAATGGTTTAAAATTAGGAAAGGTGTGTGACAGGGATGTTTTCTTTCACCATACTTATTCAACCTGTATGTTAAGCAAATAATCTAAGAATCTGGGTTTTATGAAGAAAAATGTGGCATCAGGATTGGAGGAAGACTCATTAACAACCTGCGATATGCAGATGATACAACCTTGCTTGTTAAAAGTGAAGAAGACTTAAAACATTTACTAATGAAGATCAAAGAGCATACCCTTTGGTATGGATTGCATCTCAATGTAAAGAAAACAAAAATCCTCATCACTGGACCAATAAACAACATTCTTATCAATGGAGAAAAGATTGAAGTTGTCAAGGACTTCATTCTTCTTGGACCAACTATCAACACTCATGGGAGCAACTGTCAAGAAATCAAATGATGTATTGCATTAAGTAAATCTGCTCCACAAGACCTTTTAAAAGTGTTGAAGAACAAAGATGTCAGCTTGAGGACTAAGGTATGCCTGACACACCTTAGTGGTGTTTTCAATAACCTCATATGAATGTGAAAGTTAGACAGTGAATAAGGAAGACCATAGAAGAATTGATGCTTTTGAGTTATGGTGTTGCAGGAGAATATTGAAAGTGCCATGGGCTGCCCATAGAACCAACAGATCTGTGTTGAAAGTAGTGCAGCCAGAGTGCTCGTTGGAGGCCAGGATGGCCAAACTTTGTCTCTCATACTTCAGACATATTGGCAGGAGGGACCAGTGGCTGGAGAAGGATATCATGTTTGGTAAGGTGGAGGGTCAGAGAAAAAGAGGAAGACTCCCAGCAAGATGGATTGGCAAAGTGGTATCAGTGGGCTCAAGCGTGGCAACAATTGTGAGGTTGGCCCAGGATCGGGCAGTGTTTCATTCCACTGTGCTTAAGGTTGCTGTAAGTTGGTACCAACTCAATGGCACCTATGAAAAACAACAACAACAACATGTCTCTCAAAGCAGAATTGTGCTCCTTGGGTTTCAGTAGTTGATTTTTTGAAAGTTAATTACCATGTCTTTCTTTAGAGGCACCTCTGGGTGAATTCAAATCACCAACCTTTAGTTAGCAGGTGCACAAGCTAACAGTTTACACCATTCAGGGACTCCTATGACCAAGATATGGAGTCCTGGTGTAGCACTGTGGGATAATGCTCTGGACTGCAATGTCATTTGAACCACAAGGTCGTTGGTTCAAGCTCACCAGCTGCTCCTCAGAAACAGTATACAGGGTCACTATGGGTCAGAACTGACTTGACAGCACTTAACAGCAATAATAACAACAATGACCAAGGTATCAGGATTCAATTTTTGTAGAGTATTTATCCCAAAATTTTCTCATCAAAAGTATGGGTTTAAAGTTTAATCTCTCTAA
Source organism: Chrysochloris asiatica (assembly GCF_000296735.1). NCBI lineage: Eukaryota > Metazoa > Chordata > Mammalia > Afrosoricida > Chrysochloridae > Chrysochloris > Chrysochloris asiatica. Next base: position 609,140 of record NW_006408816.1, on the reverse strand, counting down.
ATATTTTAGATAAGAAATGGGGAGGGGAACTACTTTTTATTGCCTTATATAATGTCTAAATATCATTTGCTGTAAGTGAAGATCAAATTTGTTGTTGTTGTTGCATAAATTTACTTATCTTACTCAGTGAAACAGTATTTAGCAAAACTAGGAAAGGAAACATTTTTATTATAAACTTTTGCTTACAAATGTAAGGTTGCTATTTTTTTCCATTAAAAACTTGTCATTTATAACAAACTTTCCTCCTTTCCATGAGTGAGATAATAACAAACAAGAATTTCAAATATTACTAATACTTAGGGCAATTAAAAAATTCTAATTTGTTAACATCTTTAAAGGGATTAAACATGATCATTAAATTTTATAGCTTAATTGTTTTAATTTTAGCAAAAAGTTAGACATAATGTTAGCCAAATTTTATTTAATATGTGTGGACAGCTTTCATTAAAAGTAAAATCATACATATGTATTTTCATTTTTGAAAAATTAATTTTAATGGAAAATATTAGTTAACACCTTTGCTAAATCAGTATGGAGTTCTTATAACATTACTTTTCAAGTTTCTATAGTAACAAAAGCTTTGGAACTTCTGGAACTTTTCCTTGGCAGCTATAGAAACTGAATTAGTCACTTAAGTATAGTACCACTTTTACTCTAGCCTCTTGGATTTGTCGAGCTAATGTGTCAGCGGATCTATTCCTTGTGCTGTTACTATTCCATCTTTGGAGAGGAATGCTCTTGGCCAGCACTATATGATCTAAACTAATGACTGGACTCTCCATCCTCTACCTAATGTATTTATGACATAGTCCGTATCCAGCAAGTTCTGCTTTAGAAACTAAAAGCGTAAAATAAACAAATAGAATAATGATACACACAAATTAAATTGATTTGAGCTTGCATTGTTGAAGCAGCATTTTGTTTTCAGACAGATACCCTGAATCAGAGTATACATCAGTTACCTTTCAGTCACAGACAACTTGTTCTTAGAGCACTGAACTGCTAGTACACTTTAACAGTACATTCATTTTCATAGTCAGTGGTAATGCCTGGATTTAAAGAATGCTAAAATTCTGTTGTAATTTTCTCTGTAATTTTAAAGTGCTTTGTGATTTTCACTTTTGAAAGGAGTAAAGAAATATTTCAGAGCCATCACAAATCTTTCATACCCTTATGATGTTGCTTCCCCTCAAATCCAAAGATCTTTCATTAAATTCCACTATGCCTCTGTAGGAAATGTGAGTAGTCATTGAAACTGTTTCAATGCCAGGACTTGAAAGCCAATACACTGAAAAATGTACTCAGTATATGTTAAATGAACACCAAACTCCCTGGCAATGAAAGAACTAGTATGAGAATATGACATAGTTAAATTTAGAAAGAGAATTAAAAATAGTACCTGAGTTTTTATTTCAAGGTCATTCACAGACAAGTTCCCAAAGTCATGTGGGATTCCATTCTTCTTGGATTTTGTATCACATGTGAGGCTTTTTCTTTTTTAAAAATCTTTTTGGCCTATTAAGACTTTTATAGCTTTATAAGAAAGGGATCTAATATTTATTAAATATCTACAAACATTCCTAAAATTATGACAGTTGCCAAACTTTGTTTCTAATGACAATAACAATAAGAAGAATGAGCTGGTTTTTGGGCAACTTATTGGTGGCAAGAGAATATACTAAGTAATTTTTATTACTAGTTATAGTTTTTCCTCACTAGAAGCTTGGGAGCTTTGCAAAATATGAAATTCTTGTTTACAGAGGTTAAGTAACTTGTCAAAAGTGGCTGTCACTTTAATTAGATGGTAGAATAAAATTTGAACCTTAGTCTTTTTCTTGCAAATCCACATCCTCAACAGAATTTGAACACAATGGTTCTGGAATCAGACTGTGCCTTAGTGTCTTCACTTATGAAATGCCAATAACAATATTAAACCCAGCATAGGACTGTAAGAATACAATTAGTGAACATATATGAGATTTTTATAATATTAGTGCCTGGCACGTGGAAGCATCTGAGAAATACTAGCTATTAATATTTTTTATTTAATGAGCAAAATAATTATTAGGTTTCACAGTTCTGATTATAATAACCCTATTATATTATGACCTCATTTTACTAAAATAAACACTAAACATAAATGAAAGCAATATACAAATATTTTCCTTTGATTCTAACTTTCCAATACTTAACTTAGCAAAATTTAAAATCTCATGCAAAGTATTATTTAATACTTATTTCTGACATCTTTGGCATTCTATGCAAAATCAACATATCATATTTTTGTTTGAATGTGTAAAACATACTTTGTAAAAACAACATATTTCCAAAGCAACACCCACAAAAATGTTCAGTATTTGGTCCTGTCAACAATATTGCATTTTGAAAATTTGTTCATCATCTTGGAAAAAAATGTAAAATTAAATATAAGATATCATTTGAAAATAACTTGGTACCTTTAGTTCTTTCTACCACTCTGAGATAATACTTAAGAGGTTGAAACACTGGGGAATTTTGAAAAGTCCTTAAAATTATTTTATTTCATATTGGTAAACGATTAAGGAAATCATTCCAAAATTTGAGATGGCAGCATTTTTCTTAATTTATTATTGTTGTTAGTTCAATTTATTGTTGTATAGTCAATTATGACAAGTAATGATGCTGTATACAGCACAATGAAACACTGCTTGGTCCTCCACCATTCTCACAATTGTTGGTACTTTGAGCCCAGTGCTGCTGTTGACACTATGTCAATCCATCTCTTCAAGGGTTGTCTTAGGTCGGGTTTTCTAGAGACACAATACTAGTGAAAAATATGTGTGTGTGTGTGTGTGTGTGTGTGTATAAACAGAAAAATGGAGAAATGTATTATCAAGGGAATGACTTAAATTTCAGAGTCCCAGATACCCAATGGAAGTGAAAGAGAGAAAACCGTTGCCACATGTCCATTATAGTGGGTGCAGGTGACACCTCTAAGGAACATCCCTTTAATTGACTGTCTACTTGTAGCCACTCATCAAAGAATTAACTATGCCTGTATTAGGTTTTATCACCATGGGAATAGCACTTCTCAACTGCTAAATCTCTGGAAAACCTGGCCTCATCACATAGACACAGAACCCTAATCATTACAGTTCAATCTTGTCAACTTGAAACCTATAAACTACCAGGGTGAGTCAAAAATTATACATACTCTGTCTGTAGAATTTATTTTAATCAATATTTAGAAAACACATATGCATCATTTTTCGACATAATCTCCTTGCTTTTCAATACACTATGTTCATCTGTCAACAAGCTTTCATATTCCCTTATTAAAAAATGGTTTAGGCTGAGCTTTGAGCTGTGAATGTTTTTACTTCATCAGAGGTGAATCTTGGTCCTAGAATGGCTGCTTTCAGGGGACTAAACAGGTGAAAGTCCAATGGAGCAAGATCAGGATGCTTAACACCTCAAAGCCAAGTTTTTGCAGTGTGTCAACAGTGTGGGCAGAAGTGTGCAGATGTACATTGTCATGCAAGATCACATTTTTGGATTGTAGCCCTCTGTGTTTAATCCAAAGTTTAGGCTTTAGCTCTTCTGTGAGCATCTCACTGTAATGAGCAACGTTGACTGTTGAACTGTCTTCCTGATCATGTTCCAATACGTGCTTAAGTTAAGAGCCATTGAGTCAGTTCTGACTCATAGAGACCCTGAATAGAGTTTGTGAGGAGGAGTTGGTAGGCTTGAACCATTGACCTGGCATTTCAAACTGACCTTGAGGTCCAGTGCTTATTATTGCACCACACTCCAATACTGGCACTGAAGAATCCCAGAAAATGTAAGCATCAACTTTCCAGCTGATGGTTGACTTTTGAACTTTTTCTTTTTTGATAATTGAGGATGTTTCCATTCTATTCTCTGCCATTTACTCTCAGGCTCATAGTGATGAATCTATGTCTCATCATCAGTAATGATTTTTGTAAAGAAACCATTACCTTTCTTTGAGCATAGGTCCAAATTTCATTTGCAGATGTCCAAATGCTTCTGTCTATGCTCTCCTGTGAGGTGTTTCTGTATCCATCTCACACAAGCTTTTTAAAACCCAAGCCTGTCATGGATTATTTCATAGGCAAAGCCATGGCTGATTTGCAAGTGATTGCCACATAATCCACTGTCACTCATCTATTCAACAGAATCATGTCACGTGTATGCTCCATGTTGTCATCAGCCTTGAATGTGGACAGGTACTTTAATACCACTGGAATGAGGATACTTTTTTATTCACCCTCATATATGCATTAACTCTAAATAAAGAAAATCACAAAATCATACTTGTGCCTAACATGATATAACTAAAACATGTACAACCAAAAACATACTGGCCCCATTTACATCTTATATCACAAATGAACAAAGCAAACATATTTGATGCAAACACATAAAACAAAACAAAAATATTCATTCAAATGTCCAAAGGACATATTCTGTAAGCCATAGGCACACAGCCTTACTCCCTCATGTGCCTAGAGTCTGAGGCTGCTCTGTCTCTTCATGCCATTGCCTCTGTCACCGTCTCTGCTGTTGCTGTCTCTCCTGTCATCACTTTCCCAGGCATAGATTCCATTCTCCACTCATGCTCTTCGTTACTGAAGTAGATCACCTGGGATCATCTGTTCCTGAATTGTAAGATTAACTACTTCCCCCTTTCAGTTACATTTTGACAGTCACAATTAATTCTACTAACAATTAATCACAATTGAAATAATAAAATCCTATCAGCATCATCCCCCACCCCCTTTCATCCAACTCATCTGGACAAGAGGAAGAATATTCAATCAGAATTTTCCTTTGCCCCTTCATCTAAAACTAAGCACACCCATGAAAATTTATATCCCAGTCACTTAATGCCTTATAGCCAATGTTTAAATTACCCATCCCCATCAATCCAGTACCCTGAGGACATAAGCATGTTCCTTGATCTGAAGAATCTTTCATTCCAGTTTGAATTTTAAGCTTCTGTATTCATAAGTAAAAGAACACAACCTTATCGCACACCTTTCCCAACTTTAAAACATTCAGTGTTACCATGTTCTGTTCGAACAACTGCTTCTTGGTCTGGTACAGATTTCTCAGAAGTACAATTAAGTGTTCTGGAATACTCATATTTCTCAATATTGTCTATAGCTTGTCATGATCCACACAATAGAAAGCCTTCGCATAGTCAATAAAGCATAGGTAAACATCCTTCTGGTATTCTCTGCTTACCTATTTTGGAAGAAGTGCAGCCAGAGTGCTCCTTGGAGGCCAAGATGGCTAAGCTTCCTCTCTCATACTTTGGATATATTGAGAGGAGGGAGCAGTCGCTGGAGAAGGATGTCATGCTGGGAAAGGTGGAGGATCTGAGAAAAAGAGGAAGACCCCTCATGAGATGGATTGGCCAGGTGGCATCATTGATGGACTCAAGTGTGGCAGCGGTAGGGAGGTTGGCCCAGGATTGGACATTGTTTCGTTCTGCTGTGCATGGGGTCGCTATGAGTCGGTTCCAACTTGATGGCACCTGACAACAACAACATTCATAAGTAAAAGTCCAATTCATCACATTGTTCAATTAACAGTTGTTCAGAGTATCAAACATCTTTTTGTTTATCTGATCAGCATTTAGTCACAACTCAGTTCTAGCCATCCAAATTAGGTCAAATGGGTACCAGCTGCAAGTTTTGGAGTTCACACACACCTGCACTTAAAAGCAGCTGGCTCCTATCAGCCCTATCACCCAAGGGCTAGGTCAATGCCCATAGGCTCAGGAATTCACACAGCTCCCTAAACTTCAGACCAGCCAGCCTTCCACTCCTCTCTCTCATCTCAATTTCAACTCAGCTTGTGTCTTCATTGCTTCATTCCCTCACACCGAATCCACTCACAAGTAGACTCAGGTGGTCACCAGATAGCATATGGCTCGCTGGTTCCCTTTAACTTTCAGTCTTTGAATGGGGTTTTCTCTAATGGACTGGCTTTCGTTACCTTGATGCTTCTGAAACTCAAAATGCCAAACTGTCTGCTCTTTTTCTCTGATTTTTTTTTCCAATCAGGAATCTCCTGTTCTCCCAGAAGTTCTGGGTTGGTCTGCCAGGCTTTTCAAATGGAAATATCCCAACTCTGGTTCCCGGTGTAGTTCAGTATTCCACCTAAGGTTCCTTACTTTACAAAGGCTTAAACCTTTCAGAGCATATTCTCTCTTTTTAACAAATCCCATCAAGAATACGCTGACGGCATGCTTTCAAGCTTTCTGTTATAATAATTCCTAATATTCCTATTACACATGTATGTTTATTTTACAATAATACTCAGGAGAAACCAATATCCATAAGGAAGTAAAACACATAAACCTTTTATAAACACTCAAATTCAATCTTTCCCTCTACCTTGAATTAACCCCTTTCATATGCAAATGACTTTAGGCCTCAGACAGGGTGGATTTCAGTAGACCCTGGCCACAGATCTGCTATCTTTTTAATTCAGCATGATGTAGGCACCTGGCAATTTCTGAAGCTGCCTTCCCTTCAGCTGAAGCATTTTATCCCATGCCCTTTATTTCTTTCTCTTATAAAACCATGTGCTTCCATGAGTCTGGAGCCATTGTAATGAATCCTGTTCAGGCTGCCAACTGCAAAAGCCATGTGTGGGCCGTGTCTGATAACCTCTGACACCACAAGGGAAAAAGAAGACCCAACTAAAAATCAACCCAAGGCCAATTCCTAAGAAATGGAGTGAGGCTTGGGAACCAATTTAGAAAACTCAACCATGTGATTTTGTTTCTCTAAAATCCCACTGTCTTGATACCACATGTCTTAAGCTGGGCTCTCTAGAGAAGCAAAACTCATGAAACATATATATGCATATATATTGTTGTTGTTAAGTGTCATTGAGCCAGTTCTGACTCATAGCCACTCTGTATAGGGTTTCCAAGGAATGGCTGATGAGTTTGAACCACCGACCTTGTGGTTTAAACTGAACTTTTGGTCCAGTGCTTTACCCCACAGCACCACAAAGAGAAGTTTATTATTAAGAAAATGACTTACAATTGTAGAGTCCCAGGTTTCCATCAAAAGAGAGACAGCGCCTTTCCCACATGTTCATTATATTGGGAGCAGGGCACACTTCCAAGGAAGCATCCTTTTAATAAATTGGCTGCTCATAGCCACTCATCATAGAGTTAACTATGCTTAACCACATCTTAACTGCTAAACCTCTGGAAATCTTTGCTGAGTCAAATTGACAGAACCGTAATCATTTTTAGGGTCTTCCGCTTTTTTACTGATCCTCCACTTTAGCAAGTTTTACATCCTTCTCCAGGGACTAGTCCCTCCTGATAATATACTCAAAGTATGAGAGATGAAGTTTTCCCATCCTCACTTTCAAGGAGCAGTCTGGCTGCACTTCTTACAAAAGAGATTTGCTTGTTCTTCTGGCAGTCCATCATACTTCTAATATTCTTTTCTAACACAATAATTCAAATGCATTGATTCTTTGCTGGTCTTACTTATGTCCAACTTTTACATGCATATGAGGCTATTGAAAATACCGTGGCTTTGTATGGTGTACTTAGTCCTCAAACTGACATTTTTGCTCTTAACACTTTAAGAGGTTATTTGCAGCAGATTTGCCGAATGCATTACATCACTTGGTTTTTTGACTGCTGCTTCCATGAGTCAATTATGGATGCAAGAAGTCTTTGACAACTTCAGTCTTTTCTCCATTTATCATGATGTTTTCTTTACAGTGAGAGTCAATCCATAGTGAAGCCTGTAGGCTCTGATCTCCATCAGTAAGTATTTCAAGTCCTCTTTGCTTCCAGCAAGCAAGATTTTATCATTTGCACATAGCAATTTGTTAAGAGTTTTCCTTCAATTCAGATGTAACATTCTTCTTCAAAAAAATTCAGCTTCTCAGATTATTTGCTCAGCAGACAGATTGAATAAGTATGGTGACATGATACAACCCTGGCATACAACTGTCCTGATTTTAAATCATTTAGCATCTCCTTGGAGTCCTGGTGTCACGCTGTAGGATAGAATACTGGACTGCAAGGCAGTTTTCCACCATAAAGTCGGTAATTCAAACTCATCAACTGCTCCTTGGAAACACCATATAGGGTAGCTGTGAGTAGGAACCAACTCAGTGGCACTTAACAACAACATATCTGCTTGTTCTGTTCTAACAATTGCCTCTTGGTCTATATACAGGTTCTTTATGAGCACAATTATGTGTTCTGGAAAAATCCGTTTTTTGCAATGTTAGTCATAGTTTGCCATGACTATATAAATAAAATACTTTATTTATATAGTCAATAAACAATAATTAAACATCTTTCTGGTATTATCTTCTTTCCGTCAAGATGCAACTGATATCAGTAATGATATCCCTCATTCCATGTCCTCTTCTGACTCTAGCTTGAATTTTTGGCAGCTCCCTGTCAATGTACTGTTGCAACTGTGTTTGAATTATAGTAAGCAAGACTCATTATAGTAAGTAAGACTCATTGTATTAAGCAAGACTCATTAACAACCTGTGATATACAGATTATCTTTTGCTTGCTGAATGTGAAGAGGACTTAAAATACTTACTGATGAAGATCAAAACCCACAGCCTTCGGTATGGGTTGTATCTCAATGTAAAGACAACAAAAATCATTACCACTGGACCAATAAGCAACATCCATATAATTGGAGAAAAGATTGAAGATGTGAAAGATTTCATTTTGCTTGGATCAACCATCAACACTCATGGAATCAGTCAAGATATCAAACGACATATTACATTTGTCAAATCTGCTGCATAAGACCTTTTTAAAGTGTTGAAGAGCAAAGATGTCAATTTGAGGACTAAGGTGTGCTGGACCTAAGCCATGGTATTTTCAATAACCTCATATGCATGCAAAAGTTGGATAGTGAATAAGGAAGACTGTAGAAGTATTGATGCATTTAAGCTATGGTGTTGAAGAAGAATATCAATAATATCATGGACTGCCAAAAGAACAAACCAATCTGTGTTGGAAGAAGTGCAGCCAGAATGCTCCTTGGAAGCCAGGATAGCCAAACTTTGTCTCTCATACTTCGGACATATCATCAGAATAGACCAGTCACTGAAGAAGGGTATCATGTTTGGTAAAGTGGAGGGTAGGAGAAAAAGAGGAAGACCCCAAACGAGATGGATTGGCACAGTGGCAGCATTGATGGGCTCATTTTTAACAACGATTTTGAGGTTGGCTCAAGACCTGGCAGTGTTTATTTCTGTTGTGCAAATGGTCACTATGAGTCAGTACCAACTTGATGTCACCTAAAAAACAACCAGAAAAAATATATTAATATCTGATATTAATGATATTGTTCAATGATTTCTGTATTCTGTTGGATCACCTCTTTTGGGGATGGGCACAAATACTGATCTTTTATAATCAGTTGGCCATGTAGCTGTCTTTCATATTTCTTGGCATAGATGATTGAGCACCTGCAGTGCTGGATCAGTTTGCTGAAAGATTTAAATTTGTATTCCGTCAATTCCTGGAACCTTGTTTTTTGCCAATGCTTTCACTTCTGCTAGGACTTCTTTCTTCACTATATTGGTTCTTCTCATATGTTACCTCTTGAAATGGTTAAACATTGACCAGTTCTTTTTGGTAACATGAATCTTTATTCTTTTCATGTTGTTTTGATGCTTTCTACATCATCCAATATTTTGAACTTAGAAACCTTAAATATTGCACGTGAGGCTTGCATTTTTTTCTTCAGTTCTTTCAGCTTGAGAAATGTTGAACATGTTCTTCCCTGTTGGTTTTCTAACTCCAGGTCTTTGCACAATTTTTTGTATTACTTGGCTTTGTCTTCTTGAACTGCCCTTTGAAATATTCTGTTCAGTTGTTTTACTTCCTCATTTCTTCCATTTGCTTTAGCTTCTCTGCACTCAAGAGCAAGTTTTAGAGTACCCTCTGTCATGCATTTTGGTCTTTTCAATGAATTTTTACTTTCTTTCTGTGTGATGTTCTTGATGCCATCTCGCTACTCTTATGATCTTTGGTCATTAGTATCTAATGAATAAAATCTGTTCTTGCATAGTCTCTAAATGCAGGTGGGATATATTTAAAACCATATTTTGACCTCGGGGACTTAACTTTAGTTTTACTCAACATCACCTTGAGCTCTCATATAAGCTATTAGTGGTCTGTTTCACTGTCTGCTACTGACCTTGTTTTTGCCGATGACACTGAATTCTCAACCATATTTTCCTACAAATGTAGTCAATTTGATTTCTGTATTTTCCATCTGATGAGGTCCATGTTTATAGTTTTCTTTTATGTTGCTGAAAAAAATATTTGCTATGAGCAAGTTACTGTTGTTTTTAGTTGTCCTCGAGTTGGTTCCAACTCATACCAACCCTATGCACATAGAAAAACCATTGCCGAGTCTTGCTTCATTCTCACTCTAGTTGTATGTTAGAGTTTATTGATGCTTCGACTGTGCTAATCTATTTCATTGGAGGGCTTCCTATTTTCCTCACTTTCACTTTACTGAGCATAATACATTTCTTCAAAGACTGGAACCTCCTGATAGCATGTCCAAATTATGAGAGGTAAAGTCTCACTATCCTGGCTTCTAAGGAGCATTCTGACTGTAGCTGTTCTAACATGGATTTGTTTGTTTTTCTGAAAGTCCATGTTACTTTAAGTATTCTTCTTCAACACCATAAATTACATACACAATTTCTTTTATGATCTTCCTTATTCATTGTCCAATTTTCACATGCATATATCACTATTATTCCACAAACTGATATATTTGCTCTTGAACACTTTAAAGAGTTCTTGTGCAGCAGATTTGTCAAATTTAATACATCATTTGGTTTCTTGACTGCTGCTTCCATGATGATGGTGGATCCAAGTAAAATGAAGTCTTTCACAATTTCTATCTTTTCTCCATTTATATGGATGTTATTTATTGGTCCATTGATGAGGATTTTTGTTTTCTCTACATTGAGATGCAATCCATACTAAAGGCTGTGGCCTCTGAGCTTCATCAGTAATTTAAGTCTTCTTTGCTTTCTGCAGGCAATGTTGTATCATCTGTATATTGTCACTGCTCTTGCAAAAATTCTACCATAGTATTGTCAGCATTGTTTCTATCACTGACTGTATTTTGCAACTATTGATCATTCTTCTTTGTTTCCACCTTTTGTATTTCAACCACCAGTAATTATGAATTCGTCTTGATTGTGTGTTGGATAAACTTCAGATTGAGGGAATTGAAAGACTTGTTCAGTTTCATCACCACTAGCTTTAGTTGTTGGTGAGTAAATTTGAGTAATAGTGGTATTGTTTTTCCTTGTAGTTATGTCAATATTTCCCATCACAGACAACATTATATATAGATCTTGAAATGTCTTTTTTTTTTTTTTTTTTTTTATAATTAATGTAAAGCTATTCCTCTTCAATTTGATGACTCTGGTAGAGTGAACCAAGCAATTGTCTGATTCAAAATGTCCAAAGTTCTGCTGCTATTCATAAGTTTTTCCATGGTTAAACAATTGAAAGTACTCTACTTCTCTTCTTATTGATTCTTGGTCTGGAAGCTCATCTGAAACCTGTCCACCATGGATGATCCTGCTGGTATTTAAAATATTGATGGCATAGCTTCCAGAAACACAGCAACTCACAAGCCACCATAGTGCAACAAACTGACCGATGTGTGGTGGAATTCGTAATTTATTGGTTATACATTATCTGGCTATTGCCACTCAAGAGACTTTTTGGCAGGACACCTGTCATTAAAATGGTTGAGTGTTCAACAACTGTCTTGATGGTGCTTCTTCTAAGCCTATCCTTTTACTTCTTAGTGAGGTAGTCTGTTACTTAATAGTTAACCACTCTTATTGACCACTCTTGTACCTGACATCACTCAATCTCTCAAAATAAAAGTTTAATCCAAACTTATAATTAGTATAATTAGTATAAGGCTCTTCAAGTGTACTGATACTTTAGGGAGGCATCCCAGCCAAAGGTAGTTCTTCAGAAGTTTTCTTTTATTCAGCTTGTTCTGTCAATGTTACTTTTCAGTCATGGCTGCATTTCAAAAACCAAAACGCAACTCACTGCCATTGAGTTGATTCTGACTTATAGTGACCCAGCATAGGGTTTATGAGGTTATAAATCTTTATGGGAACAGAAAGCCTCATCTTTATTCTGAGAAGCAGCTGGTGAGTTTGACTTGCTGACCTGTGGTTAGCAGTCCAGTGCTTATCCTACAGCACCACCAGGGATCCTTGGATTTCAAATAGCTTAATATTTAAATGACTTATTCTATACATGACAATTGCCTTTAAAGTAGTAAGTTTGGGACTATAATTGTAGAGTGGGAACATTAGAAATCTTCAAAATCAAGCCAACTTGTCATTGAGTCAGTTCTGACTCATGGCAACCCATTTGCACAGAGTAGAACTGCAATTCATCGGTTTTCAAGACTATGGCCTTTCAAAAGAAGATCACCAAGACATTCTTCTGAGACACCTCTGCATAGATTACAACCTGCCAGTCTTTCAGATAAAATTAACTGCACTACCCAGGGACACCTGGAAGCATTAGTGGTGTTCACCAAATATTTCTTTTCTATCTTTCTCTTTCTTGACTTTGTTAGGCATGTCCATGTGTTTAATTCTGGCCAGTGGAGTCATGAACAGCAGTGACAAGAGTTAGTTCTAGGCCAGGACATTTAGTTGCCAGGTAAGATCCTATGATGAACTTCTGCTGCTACAGCAACTGACAGCATTTCAGATGTTGTTGTTTTTGTTAAGTGTTATTGAGTGACTTTGTATAGTGTTTGTATTGGTGAGTTTGACCTGCCAGCTTTGCAGTTCAAACAGTCCTTGTGGTCCAGTTCTTATCTTACAGTGCCACACTGGGACTCCATATCTGATTGTTGTTGTTAAGTGCCATGAGTCAGTTCCCACTCATAGTGACCATGTCAGACAGTGGCTACTTTATCAATCATTCAGGTTTCTGAGAGACAATGTTGAGCAGACACCTCAACTGAACAAGATGTATAAAATCAGAAAAACTATAAGCACTTGTATTAACCACTGAGATTTTTGAGGCTTTTTGTTACCACAGGATAAGTAAGCCTTTTGTGACTGATGCATACAATGACTTTTACGAATGAAAATTTGTAGCTATTCAAAGAGCAAACTGGAAAAAGTAAGCTATTTCTGCTCTATTTTTTAGGTTTATTTTGTCATTTAAAGTCAAGTTTATAATCCTTAATGGCAAACTTATACTTATTGGTAGTAGGCCATCAATTTTGTTTTTTAGGAAATTGGATCCATGATTTATGAAGTCAAAACCTGAACAGTCACTAAGAGAAAAACATTCCTTATGGGTGTTTGCAATATCTAAATGTTATTATAATTATAGGGAACCCTGGCAGTATCGTGGTTAAAGTGCTCGGCTGTCAATAAAAAGATTTGCAGTTCAAACCCACTAGCTGCTCAAGGGAAGAAAAATGTGGCTTCTGGCTACTGTAAAGATTTACAGCACTGGAAACCCTATGGGCAGTCCAATTCTGTCCTATAGGATCCCAATGAGTTGGAATCAACTAGACAGCAATAAAAAAAATTTTTTTTTCAGTTTTATTGCAGTCATAACATAACAAATAAAATGTACCTTACAGTGAAGAAGTAGAGGGGCGGTGTGTCTTGTAAATTAGTTATTATTTATGTTCCCTAGATTTTTCATTTGTAACTATAGTCTGTAATAAAAAAATACATATATTCTCATAATAAAAAAATATAAAACACAATAATTAGAGAAGAGTTACTATTCCTTCTGCAATAATCTATTTCTGACAGGGCGATAAGCTATGGTTGCTCTTCTTTCTGTGATCAGAAGCGTGCTTCCTTCAAATTTCTTCATTTGCTATATAATCTTATTATGTGCCATCACCTTTGATATATATAAATCTTTCATGAATTCTTTTGTATTTTTACTATATTACTTCTTGAAGTTGAATCACCTATATTTTAAATGCAGTGCTAAAGAAAATGGAAAACAGAGTTAAAGAACATAGTACTTAATTTCATTTTCTAAACTACTTCCAAAATATCATAACCTGTTCATATCATTCATATTTTAAGGTATTTCAACCTTATTATCTCCATCTTAAGATTTCCAGGCCTAAGATACCAATATTTGTAGTCTCTTCTAACATGCCATCATTCTCAATCCATCTCAAGTACTTTTCAAAGTTCGTGCTATCTCATATTTAAAAAAACAACAATGGCCAAGTGTCAGAAATTATAATTTACAATGATGCATGATTATGTTCTGTTCAGAAAATAATCTTAAGATTTTTAGTTCAAAAATAAATAAAGTATCAAATACAGGCAAATTGAAAAATACCCTGCAGTGTTTACGTTGAGGTGCAACCTCTACTGAAGCGTGTGTTCATCAGTAAGTATATTAAATCCTCTTCGCTTTCAGCAAGCAGCAAGTTTGTATTATCTGCATATCACAAATTGTTAATAAGTTTTCCTCCAGTCCCGCACAATTAAATGTTCCAGAATACTCATTCTCCGCTAATGCTGTCCATAGCTTATCATGATCCACATAATTGAAAGCCTTTGCATAGTCAATAAGGCACAGGCAAACATCTTTCTGGTATTCTCTGCTTTCGGTCAAGATCCATCTGACATCAGAAATGATATCCATGCTTCCATATCCTCTTCTGAATCTGGCTTGAACCTCTGGAAGGTCTCTGCCAACGTATGGTTGCAGGGATGTTTTATTTATTTTGCATACATGTAATAGTAATGATATTGTCTGATGATTTCTGAATTCTGTTGGGTTACTTCTCTTTGGAATGGGTATAATTATGGACCTTTTCCAGTCAGTTGGCCAG
>NW_006408816.1:591088-591930 GCF_000296735.1 Chrysochloris asiatica | reverse complement strand
CTAATAGAAATAAAAGTGATTATAACAGAATACTATGAATAATTGCACTCCAACAAATTTGAAAACCTAGAAAAAGAGGACAAATTTCAAGAAACATAACCTATGTATACGACACAGACTAAAATAGAAAAGTTGAATAGACCTATGACAAGCGAAGAAATTAGTTGATCAAGTCATTAAAAACTCCCAACTAAAAAAAGTCCAGGAAGAGATGACTTTACTGGTAAATTTTACCAAACATTCAGAGAGAAGCTAACCCCAAATCTACTCAAACTATTCCAGAATATACAAAAGTATGGAAGACTCCAGAGTTCATTTTATGATGCAAGCATTACTTTTATATCAAAGCCATGCAAAAAATCAGTAAAAAAAGAAAATGGTAGACCAACATCCCTCATATTGAATGATGCAGAAAGCATCCAAAGAACATGGAAAGAATACACAGTCACTATAATAATAAGAAATCCAGTGCCCAAACATTTCAAGTGGTAGCATATGTTCAATAGCCAACAGTACTGAAAGAAGAATTCCAATGGGCACTGAAAGTAATATAAAAGAACAAGGCTCTGGAAATTGACTGAATACAAATTGAAAGTTTTCAACAAACTGATGCACCACTGGAAGCACTCACTCATTTATGCCAACAAATTTGTAAAACAGCTACCTTGCCAACTGACTGAAAGAGATTAGTATTTTGTTCCTTTTCCAAAGAGAGGTGACCCAACAGAACATGGAAATAATCATAGTATCATTAATATAACATGCAAGTAAAATTCTGCAAAACATAATTTAAAAATGGCTGCAACAGTACATTGACAGGGAAATGGCAGAGGTTCAAGCCA
>NW_006408816.1:588908-590059 GCF_000296735.1 Chrysochloris asiatica | reverse complement strand
AACCAGAATGCTCCTTAGAAGCCAAGGTTGCCAGACTTCATCTTTCATACTTCAAACATATTGTCAGAAGGGACCAGTCCCTGGAGAAGGGCATCATGCCTGGCAAAGTTGTGGGTCAGTGAAAAAGAAGGAGACCCTCAAATGAAATGGATTGGCACAATGGCAGCAGTTGTGGGCTCAAGAGTAGAATCCATTTTGGAGATGGCACAGGACTGGGCAGTGTTTCGTTCTGTTGCACATTGTGTCACTGTGGGTCAGAACCACCTCGACGACACTTAACAACAAATCCCTCATGAGCATATATGCAAAAATTCTCCACAAAATCCTAGCTTATAGAATCTATCAATATATCAAAAAAAAGAAAAAGAAAAAAAGTGATGACCAAGTGGGACTCATACCAGCTGTGCTGGGATGGCTCAATATTAGAAAAACAATCATTGCAATCAACACATAAATAAAATAGGGTAAAAACTATTGCAAGATCATTTTAATTGGTGGAGAAAAGCTATTTGACAAAATCCAACAAGCATTCCTGATAAAAAACACTCACCAAGAAGGGAACTTCCTCAACATATTTAAAGGTTTATATGCAAAACTAACACTCAACACCACTTTCAATAGTGGGAAACTGAAGCCATTTCTCTTATGAACTGGAACAGAAAAGATGCCCTGAACTAGTACTCCTATTCAATATTGTGCTGGAAGTCTTAACCAGAGCTGCAAGCCAAGAAACTTACAATAAATGCATCCAAATAGGCAAAGAAGAAGTAAAACTCTATTTTCAGATGATATTACCCTATCAGAAAATACCAGACTCAGCAAGAAAATTTTTGTGTCTCAGTCATAGATTTGGCAAAGTGACAAGGTATAAGAACAGCATAAAAAAATTAGTTGGGAGTCTAAGGAGGGGAATGGGACTTGATGGTAGATTAGTTAAAAGAGTGGTGAAAACCTCTGATAGTAATAACATAGAATACCAGATAAAGCAGGTTCAAGGGTCAGTTTCAGAACTCTGAAGTACATATAAAGGAATACTTAAAAGGACCAAAGGCTTACTACTAGTGGGATTTGTAGCAGAAGCATGAAAGGTGGTGTTTTCTGATCTGTGGTTGCCAGAGGGTGCCAGAGAAACCATCTTGGGTGTGATGGAG
>NW_006408816.1:584016-587793 GCF_000296735.1 Chrysochloris asiatica | reverse complement strand
GTAAATAGTGATGTATGCTCAAATTTGGAACAAATTTGATGGATGGAGGCATAGTTTGAATGGGTAAAAGAGAGGAAATAATGTTAAGATGATTGACTGTCTTATGAATGTTAGTTTCCTTTGCCTACTATTGTATAATGGACACTTGAGTGGGATAAAAAGACTATTAGGAAACATGATTACAGAAAGCTTGTAATCCTGTTTTAGCCTATAAGTGACCGGAATGCTAAAATGGGTTCTAGAACTTGCCCAGTGAAATAGGCTTCTTGTGGAGCCTTTGCAGAGTATAGGATCTTAGGTGAAATTCTGAACCCTAGCCAGAACCTTCTGAGGTGGGATATTACCACTTGTAAGGACATGTAGACCAGCCTGGAGCAGATAGAGGAACAGAAGATAATTCTTGAAAGAAAGACCAGCATGAAAAATTGAAAACAAAAATGCCAGTCTACTTGCCTACTACAAGAACAAGCAACTTCACTGCATGCTTCCAAACTCAGCATGATCCCTGTCCCCTTCCATAAAGATGTTTCTATGAAGGAAAAAAAAAGAACAAGCAAGTTGTTCATTGGGCAGCCATCGAGGCAAGCAATCAAATCTCATCAGAACAACCTCCCCTCCAAGACTGAAACTAAAAGGGAACACATGAACATGTATGTAAACTTGCTGGTGACTATATTGGTCTACTGGTGAGTGGAAGTGGGTTAAAGGTAGCAATGAAGATATGGGCTGAGTTCAACCACATTCCATAGATGCCAATTGTCTTGGAGATGAGAAAGAGAGAAACAGAAGTGCTGGTCGGTTAAAGTGTGATGAGACCTGAGGACTCCTGAGCCTATGGACAAGGACCTAGCCACAGAGGCCTAGAGCTGAGAGTGAAGCATTCAGCTGATATGAGGTAAGGGGAGATGCCTAAAAATGCCCATACTAGCAGATAGTACCCTTTTGACCTAGCTTCAAGGGCTTGAAGATCAGAAATTGAATAGAGGAAGATAAAGACATTTTATAAAGGAAACAAATGTAAATCACTACAATTTGATGACCTTGATGTATACTTATGGATGTAGCAGCTCAAAATACCAACTGAGAGGGAAGGAGTCTTCACATTAAGGATCAAACCTATCCCCTTTGTACACAGGGTTGATAGAGACAGGAAACTTAGACATTGGCTACTTAAAATTGGAGTGGGCTATAAAGGCGTGACGTGTACTGGGTTGCTGGATTCTGTACAGGAATGCTATTGGCTATTCACCATGAAGCATCTTACTAATGATTGCCCCTTTGTATTTGTCAGTAGTACAGTTTAAAATTGTGTATATTTGAATGAATTAGAAAAAAAACATAACCCACTACATATAAATCCTAAGCAAACAGCATCAAACACTTTTTTTAAAGCTCGGTTTTGGTGATATGATTTACTGAACAAACTCAGGTACTTCTATAGCCTTTTGTGTTCCATTATAAATCTCATTTTTGACATGAACCAATTCTATTATTCATAAAGATCATATATTCTTTTCTTCTGTCACATCTCTTAAAACAAATCATTTGCTCCTTAAATAATTTTTTTGAAAATACTTTCAGCTGTGGAAACAGAACCGGCAAAAGTATAAATTAGGTTAAGTGGCTTCATTTTTTTCAAGTAAATGATTACAACCCAAGTCATTAAAGAACTGCAAATCAAAACAATGAGATATAATCTTACTCCAGCATTAATAGCAAATTAAAAAAAAACCCACCAGAAAGCAACAAATACTACGAGGATGTGGAGAGACTGGGATCCTCCTAAACTGCTATTGGTACTGTAAAATGATGCTACTGTGGAAACACATATGACACTTTCTTAAAAAGTTGGTGATAGAAATAGCATATGACCCAGCAATTTCTCTACTTGGCATATATCCTAAAGAAATTTGTCATGACATGAATATATGCACATCTAGAGGGTTGACACAGTTAATATGGGTGACAGAGCAGGGACTATAAAACAGGAAGGAGGAAGGTTGGTAGAGGAAAGATTTAGGTATTGGGAGGAAAGGGAGGAATGTAATAGTTAAAGTGAATAGAGGTAAATACTGCTAAATGTTGGTACATGGATGGTATTGCAATCATTGTAATTAATTGAAGTGTTTAATTTGTTTAAAGGAGCTCTGGTAGCGTAGTGGTTTGGAATCGGACTGCGAACTTCAGGGTCAGCAGTTCGAAACTACCAGCTGTTCTGTAGGAGAAAGACGAGGGTTTCTGCTCCGGTAAAAATTTACAGCCTCGGAAACCCATGGCACATAACAACAACAACATAATTTGTTTAATGCAAAACTGATGATCTGCTCTGTAAACCTTCACTCAGTTCACTATAAAACATTTAAAAAAAAGAATTAAAGATCATTAATCTTAGTGAGGCACTGTGGATTAATGCGCTGTGGTTCAAGTTTGCCAGCTGCTCCTCAAAATCCTATGCAACGTAGCTATGGGTCGGAACCACCTTGAAGGCACTTAACAACAGCAACAACAATAATCTTACACTGTTGGTGTGTCACTGTAGGATCAGTATTGGACTGCGAATCACAAGATCAGCGGTTCAAATGCACAAGTTGCTCTCGGAAACCCTCTACAGGGTCTGTATGAGTCAGAACCGAATCAACAGTACTTAACAATAACATTGATATAGGTAGAGCCCTGGTGTGGTGCTGTAGGATAAGCACTAGACTGCTAACCACAAGGTAAGTGGTTCAAATCCATTAATCGCTCTTTGAAACACTATATAGGGTCACTATGAGTTGGCACCAACTTGGCAGCACTCAACAAAAACAGCAATTGATATAGGCAGTATTTTCATAACTTAAACTATCACTTTTCATTAGAACATATTTCAAAAGTGTTTAATCTTATTTATCCATTCTGTTTTTGCCTGTAAAATGGTGTCAAATTAAATTTCCTGTATTAATGGGTTTCACAAGTAACTATACCTCATAGCAAGGCACACATTATGAAACAAACCATCTCTTGGTTGTTAAGAAAAGAAATTACTTCATCTTGGATGACTCAATGTAAAATGTGTGAGATAATTGATTGAACAACTGAAATTCAAATCAAAGTACTGAAATTTAGTTCTTGTATGGATAATAGATAATGATTTCCTTTAGAATATGTGCCGGATTTTGATAAAAATTATCTTTTTATGCGGCACTGATGAAAGAACAAACAAGTTTTGTTTTAAATGATAGCACTGGATTCTGAAACTGAGCCCAGAGATTGGATGCAGATTTCAAAAGATACTACATATCTGTTCACTAACGCAAGTTCTTAAAATTCCACACAACAAGGTTGACTATTTGCTGTTCATTTTTGTGTAAAAACAGATTAATAGTAACTAATATTGCAGGGTTTCTGAGGCTGTAAATCTCTACGGGAGCAAAAAGCCTCATCTTTCTCCCACAGAACAGCTGGTGGTTTCGAACTGCTGACCTTGAGGTTAGTAGTCCGATTTGTCACCACTATGCTACCAGAGCTCCTTAATTTGTTCATATGCAACTTTAAAAGGTAAACAAAAAGTATATGCTAATTTAAAATGTTGAGATATTGACTGAATTTTATTTTTGACTTCTTATAACATAACATGGAGTCCTGGTGTGGCGCTGTGGGTTAATGAACTGGACTGCAAAGTTAATTTGATCCATAGATTAGCAGTTCAAGCTCACCTGCTACTCCTTGGAAACACTATACAGGGTCACTATGAGTCAGAATAGACTTGATGGCACTTAGCTACCACAACAACATAAA
>NW_006408816.1:560276-582455 GCF_000296735.1 Chrysochloris asiatica | reverse complement strand
AGCTCACTCTTGAAATTTCATAAGTCAGTCACTTTGTGCCTTTGTTGCCCATCCCCCCATGTCTATTTTGGGTAGCCAATGTGTGGGAATGATCCTTGCTATAAAGATTTGTTCCCTCTTTTAAGCAACTACATCCATAAGTATAGGTCAAGTTCATCACATTGTAGCAGACTATACTCTTTTGCCTCTTCTTTCTCCTCTAGCCGAGTTCTGAAACTCAAAGGGAATGCATGAGCAGGCATGTTGGTCTCCCTATAAGCGGAAGTGGGGGGAAAACAGCAATGAAGCTCTGAGCTAAGTTCGACCATGTTCGATAGACTCTTGTCAACCTGGATCACAACCTGGGTGGCCAGCAGTATAGTGAGACCCGGGAACTCCTGAGCCCATGGACAGGGACATAGTCACAGAGGACTAGAGCAGCTAGTTAAGTGTCCAGCTGATATGAAGTGAAGGGAGATGCATAGAATGCCCATACTTGCAGATAGTACCTATTTGACCTAGCATCAATGGCTGGATGATCAGAACTCAAGTAGAGGAAGAAAATAATAATCTCTTAATCAACTTCAACTTAATGTCTGCCGCTGAAAAAAAAACCTTGGATGAATAACAAAAGAATGAAAAAGAATTTTGCAGATTCATCATTATTCTTCAACATTGTGTAGTAATACATTGTATACTTTTAAAAACTTAAACAGTATGTTTAAGGTGATAATGTATGTATCTAATCATTTCCTGATTTTACAGAATATTCAGTAACCAACCAATTAGATCACAACTGTATCAGAACAAGAGTGTATCTGTTGCATTGTTAAGTGCTGTAGAGTCAGCTCCAACTCATAGTGACTCCTATGAACAACTGAAGGAAAAATCGCCCAGTCCTGTGTCATCCTCACAATTGTTATGTTCAAGCTTATTGTTGGTGCCACTGTGTCAATCCATATTGTTGGGGTCTTTCTCTTTTTGACTGACCCACTTTTCCAATCATGATTTCCTCTTCAGGTACTGAACCCTCCTGATTATATGCCCAAAGTATGAGATACAACATCTTGCCATTCTCGTATCTGTGGAGCATTCTGGTTATATTTTCATGACAGATTTTTTGTTCTTATAGATGTCAATGGTACTTGCAATATCCTTTGCCATCACCATAATTGAAAGGCATCAATTATTCTACTTTCTTATTCATTGTCTGGCTTCCACAGGTTTGCATCAGGCTTCCACAGGTTTGCATCAGGCTTCCACAGGTTTGCATTAGTCCTCAAATTGACATCTTTGTTCTTGAACACTTCAAAGATTTTCAGCATATTTGTCCAATGCAATGCATTGTTTGATATCTTAACTACTGTTTCTATGAGCATTTATTGTGGATCTAATTTGAAACCTTTGACTTTAATCTTTTCTCCATTTATCATGATGTTATTTATTGGTCCCATCTTGAAGATGTTCATTTTCTTCATTTTGAGGTACAAACCATACTGAAGGCTTCTTCCTGGCACACACCTTTCCTGATTTTAATCCATTCAGTAGCCCTAGTTCTGTTCTAACACCTGCCTCTTTGTCTATATACAGATACTACATGAACACAATTAAGTGTTCTGGAATACCCATTCTTCACATAATTTGTTATGATTCACACAATTGAATGCCTTTGCACAGTCAGTAAAGCACAAGTAAACATCTTTCTGATATTTCTCTCCTTTCAGTCAAGATCCACCTGATATCAGCAATGATATCCCTTATCCCACATCCTCTTCTGAATCTGATTTGAATTACTAGCTGCTCCCTGTAGATGTACTGCTGCAATCATTTTTAAAATTATATTCAGCAAAATTTAGTTTGCATGTAATGTTAATGATTTTGTTTGATGATGCATGCATTCCATTGGATCACATTTCTTTGGAATGGGCACATACATGGTTCTATTGTAACCAGTTGGCCAGGTAGCTGTCTTCCAAATTTCTTGACATAGTTGAATGAGATCCTTCAATCTTGCATCAGTTAGTTTATTGAACAATTTTAAACTTGTATTCTGTCTAGTCCTATCTTGAAATGCCGTTTTTTCTTTTTTTACAATGAATGTAATGCCATTTTACTTCAATATGTCATCCCTGGAATAATTAGCCTTGATTGTCTGTTTCAAAATACTCAATTCCAGTCCACTTCAGCTCACTAATACCTAAGATGGCGATATTTATGTCTTCTATTTCATTTTTGACAATTTTCCTAGATTCATACCTCATAAATTCAGTGTTTGATTATTAATAGATTCTTGCAGCTGCTTATTCTCATTCTGAGATGTGTCCCATCAGCAAATGAAATGTTTTAAACTTGAGGTTCCATAAAGCCTGCATTGGCTTCTGCCTGTATGTTGCCTGACAGTCATGAGCAAGTTAAATTGCATGTACAACTCTGTGTAATAATATCAGTTTTCAACAATAATAACTATTTTGTTCCAGTCAACATTCACACAGAGAAATTTATGTGTGGGATGTTGAAAAATAGGTTGTTTTAAAATCAGGAAAGTTGTGCTCCAGGGTTGTATTCTTTCATCATACTTATTCATCATGTATGCTGAGTAAATAATTTGAGAAACTGGATTATATGAAGAAGAACATGACATGAGGATTGGAGGAAGACTCATTAACAACCTGTGATATCTAGATGATACAACTTTCCTTGCAGGAAGTGAAGAGGACTCAAAATCCTTACTGATTAAGATCAAAGATCACAGCCTTCAGTACGGATTGAACCTCAATGTAAAGAAACCAAAAATCCTATCACCTGGATCAATAAATAGTATCATGATAAAAGACTGAAGTTGTCAAAGACTTCATTTTGTTTCCAGACTAGCATTTATGAAGTAGCAGTCAAGAAATCAAGCATCATGTTTCATTGGGTAAATCTTCTACACAAGACCTCAATAAAGTGTTCAATAGCAAATATGTCAGCTTGAGAACTAAGGTGTGCCTGACCCAAGCTATGATATTTTTAATTGCCTTATATCCACATGAAAATTAGACAATGGATAAGGAAGACCATAGAAAAATTGATGCATTTAAATTATGGTGTTGGAGAAGAATAATGAAAGTACCACAGACTGCCAAAAGAACAAACAAATCTG
Organism: Chrysochloris asiatica; assembly: GCF_000296735.1. Taxonomy (NCBI): domain Eukaryota; kingdom Metazoa; phylum Chordata; class Mammalia; order Afrosoricida; family Chrysochloridae; genus Chrysochloris; species Chrysochloris asiatica. The sequence goes on along the minus strand of NW_006408816.1, from coordinate 579,334 downwards.
TTTCAGAAGTGCAGCTAGAATGCTCTTTAGAAGCTAGGATTACAAAAATTTGTCTCTCATACTTCAGACATGTTTTCGTGAGGGACCAGTCTTTGGTGACACACATCATGTTTAGTAAAGTGGAGGGTCAGCAAAAAAGAGGAAGACTCCCAACCTGATGGATTGGCACAGCTGCAGCAGCAATGTACTCAAGCGTAACAATTGTGAGGTTCAGGATTGGGCAATGTTTCCTTTTGCTGTGCACAGGGTCACTATGAGTCAGAAACTACTTGATAGCACCTAACAACCACAACAATAACAACATGACCTTATTGTGTGGTTTATTTAAGTGTTGCCTGACATTTTCTTAACCTTTATTTCATAGTTGAGTCCTTGTATAGGAATTGACTTGATGGCACTTAACAACAACAACATAGTGCTAGCAGCTTGCATTTGTGTGCTGTTGACTTGATTCTGACTCATAGCAACTCTATATGACAGAGTAGGATTTGCTCCATCAGGCCACTTTTCAGATACAGAGCACCAGAACCTTCCCGTAGGAGAGCCACTGGTGGATTCAAATCCCCAAACTTTTGGTTAGCAATTGAATATTTAACCAGTGTACCCTGTTTGAGCTGTGCGTTAAGCACTGGACTGCTAATCAAAAGGTTGGTGGTTCAAATTCATCAGCTGCTTTGAAGAAGAAAGATGTAAAAGTTTACATTGAGTTGAAATCAACTGGATGCTTGTGGGTTTTTAGAAATTATGGAATAAATCATAATAGGGTTATTTAGATAATTTAAGTGAATCAGTGCAGAAATTTAGAGACTTTTATTTAGGTAGGATGTTTTTGTTGTTGCTATTGTTAAGTGTTATTGAGTTGACTTTCGACTCATAGTGACACCATGCGACAACAAACTTTGGAAATCGGGTGTAAAAGACCTCTTTAAAGCATTAAAAAGCAAAAATGACACTTTAAGGACTAAGGTGCACTAGACCCAAGCTATGACATTTCCAATACCATATTGTATATGAAAACTGGACAATGAATAAGGCAGATAAAAGAATTGATGCCTTTGAATTATGGTGTTGGCAATGAACATTAAATATGAGTTGTAACTGATATTATGCTACCTAAAAGCAGCAAGATTCGACTGATACATTTGTCATTTAACTTTTTGTACTTTAAAGACTTATGATTCCATCTTTCTTTTTCCTTTAGGGCTGAAGACAAACTTGAGAAATAAACCAGGAAAAAAAAAAATCTTTCTTTTTTCCTGATTAAAACTCAAACAAATCCTGTATGTTTATTTGAGTGGTAAAACTGAGGTAGCCATGTGAACCTTTGAATCTAGTAACCTTATTGCTGAATATACATTTTTACTAAAATGGCTTATAGGTATACACCAGTTTCTTGACTACACTTTTCTAATTTTGAGTTTTGTCATATGACATAATCTCTATGTTATGTAAATTATTGTTGTTGTTGTTAGGTGCCACTGAGTTGAATACCAACCCATAGCGACCTTATGCACAGCAGAACTAAACTCTGCCCGATCCTGGGCCAACTTCACTATTGTTGCCACGCTTGAACCTATTGATGCTGACACTTTGCCAATCCATCTCGCTGGGGGTCTTCCTCTTTTTCTCTGACCCTCCACCTTACCAAATATGATATCTTTCTCCAGTGACTGGTCCTTCCTGACAATATATCAAAGTATGAGAGATGAAGTTTGGTCATTCTGACCTCCAAAATAAATAGACATGTTTATTCTTGCCTATCAGATAATTAACATTTTAGAGTATACTGTATCATGGGAATTTTAATCACCATTAGTTTAATGAAAATTATATGTTTGTGAACAAGAATCTGCACTCACAAGAGGATTTTTCTATATTTAATATAAAATGTTTCTGATTTCAAATAGAGATGGAAAGAAGTAGGAATGTCATACTCTGCATATTACTGGGACAAAATTGGTGAATCTTAAAGGGCAAGATCAAGATCTTTAAAAGAATTATCATCTAAAGTAAAGCCAAGTGCTACTTAGGTGCAAGAAAAAGGGCATCAAAACGTAAGAGCAAGCAGAGAGGGCAGGAAGCATACAATTAGAGATAATCTAGGGGCTAAAAATAGGCACTTTCCTGAAGCAAATATAGAATTAATCAAAAGAATGACATCTAATTACACGAAAGTCCAACAGTAACAAATATAGTGATCTAAGAAAAATTAGAAAATTAACATTTAATCTAAAAGGGTTAAATCTGGCTATGATTATCTCAGAAATTGAAATGGAAATGTTTCTTCTGGCCAGAATGAATTGGCCTCAAAGTACAAAGCTACTTAGGACCAAAGAAAAAGACATTTCAATATAACCACTTAGGTTTTCTCATCTACTGTCTCAGAAGCATATTTGATTATATAGTTGGAAATTACTTTTAAAACTATCTAACCCAGCCTTTTTATTTTATAGATAAGAAAACTGAGGCACATGGATATTACTAACTTCGCCAGTCACATTGTTAGTAAGTGGTAAAATGCAGCAATGTTCTCTGAGTCATGCAAATATACAGAATCAAGAACCAAGAAAAGTTTTGAAAGGTTGTTTTAATATTCAGAGGGAAATTTATATTAGAAGTATGTTTATGCATCTATCTGTGTATGTGTCTACAGTCTGAGTACAGAGAAATGCCTTTTTGCAAAAAGTCCATCAAACCACAAGTGACAAGATTGGTTTAGACCAAATGCACTCTTCCTAATTTTGGTGTGGCTATTTGGAAATGGCCAAGATAAAGCTGCCCAAATAAAAATATCTCCTCTTACCTCCTTTTTATTTGTCTAAAAATATTAAGCAAAATATGATGTTCCTTTAAGAAACTTTGCTTTATACTCTTCAGTCTTTAACTTTCTTATTTGATATCTAAGAACTCTTCTAGATTTGTTATTTTTTGTGCTGCTTTATTTATGTTATTTTTGCTATGTTAATTTGAAAATGAAAATAATCTTGCTAAATTTATTTTTTTTCTAATTTATACTAGAAGATGATGGTCAAGAAGAATTGGAATTTTTAAAAATTAAACTACAACTGAGATTTTACAAGAAAAAAGTAATTCTATTACTGTCTGAGAATGTTTTGTCTACTTTTTGACAGAGATATCAAGTAGAACTTAAGTAAAGATTAAATTCAATGGTAGAATAAGATCCAGAGGCTAAGTTTATGACTGATATTATTTGTAGGTTTAAGCCCATTGTTTCTGACACTGTTTATAAGTCCATCTTGTTGGGTATCTTTTTCACGGACACTCCACTTTACCAAGCATGATATTCTTCTCCAATGTCTGAGCCTTCCAGACAACATGCCCAAATTACAAGAGACAAAGTCTCACCATCCTAGCTTCTAAAGAGTATTCTGCTATATTTCTTATGTTACTTTTGCCAATTCCCTTTGAGTTGTTCTGACTCATAGTGACCCTGTGTAGGGTTTTCGAGGAGTAACTGGGAAGTTTGACCTGCTGACCTTGTGGTTCAAACTGACCTTGTGATCCAGTGCATTATCCTGTAGTACCACAAAAGTTTGAAGTTGTAAAATGTATCTTAATTTGGAACCATTCTATTTTTTTGACTTTGACCAGCCTAAGAAGTATTAAGCATTGGACTACTAATTGAAAGGTTGGAATTTCAAACCACCAGTCACTATATCGGAGAAAGTTGATTTATAGCCTGAGAAACCCTATGGAGCAAATTCTTTTGGGTCCTATAGAGTCACTATGAATTGGAATTGACTTGATGACTATTGGCTTAGTTTTGAATATAGTGAAAATTTTATGAGCTCTCACATTTGAATACAAATGTTGACCTGACTCATTCGATGTAATGTTGGGAAGATTGCTTAGTGTCAACCTCAGTTTCTCTCTTCAAAGAATAGGGATACACTCTTGTTGTTGTTGTTAAATGCTGTCGAGTTGATTCTGACCCATAGTGACCCTGTATAGGGTTCCAAGGAGCAGATGGTGAGCTTGAACCACAGATCTTGCAGTTTTCAAATGGCTTTGTAGTCTGGTGCATTAACCCACAGTGCCACAGCAGGGATGCACTTTTGGATAGCATTAAATAGACCTATAAGCAGTCCTTCCTGATTCAGACTCTTAAATAGCTACAATGAAAAGTACCAGGATATATATATACATATATATATACATATATATGTACTGTTGAAAACTTCATTTCTCAACCTCCATTTCTTAATGTACAGTTATTTATCTCACTTCCGATTTAAATACATTTCTTGAATAATTATGACTCAATCAATTACGATGACATTTCTGTCCTGGCCATTATACTTTCTCTCAGTACTAGATCTCAACATCGGTTCTAGCCCTTTGATATCTTTGGTCTTGGTCCCTCTTCTCATGAGCTCTATTGCAATGCTAAAGATCTATAAAGATGATATCCTGAGCTCCCTATGACCAATCTGCCCATCTAGAGACTTGATAGAAATGAACTCTAAGATCCAGGGTTTAACCATTATTTCAGACATACATTTTACCAAGAAGAAATCTGGTAGAATATTTGGGGGTTTTAGAACTATTCTTACACTAAATGTTGGCCTCATTGTGAGTCTTTAGAAGGAGATGTGTTGTTGTTAGGTGTCATAGAGTTGGATGCAACTCATAGTGATGCAGTGCACAAAAGAATGAAACATTGTCCAGTCCTACGCAATCCTTACAGTTGTTGCTAGGATTGAGCCCATTGCTGCTGTCACTGTGTCGATCTATCTCATTGGAGATCTTCTTTTTCACTGAGCCTTCATTTTACTAAGCATGGCGTCCTTCTCCAATAACTGGTCTTTCCTGATAGCCTGTCTGAAGTATGAAAAGCCATCCTGGCATCTAAGGAGCATACTTTTTCCAAAACAGATTTGTTTGTTCTTCTGGAAATCAATAGTACTTTAAATATTCTTCTCCAGCATCGTAATACATGCATCAGTTCTTCAATGGTCTGCCTTATTTATTGTTCAAGTTTCACATGTATATGAGGCAACTAAAAATTGCTTGAATTGTGAGAGGTGCACCATAGTGTTCAAAGTAATATCTTTGCTCTTTGCACTTTAAAGAGGTATTGTGTAGTAGATTGCGAATACAGGATGTTGTTTGATGTCTTGACTGCTGCTTCCATAGTGTTGATTGTCTGTCCAAGAAAAATGAAATCTTTGACAACTTTAATCTTTTATCCATTTACCATGATGCTATTTATTGCTACAGTGGTAAGGAATTTTGTTTTCTTTATTTTTAGGTATAATCCATACTGAGTCTGTACTCTTTAATCAGTGAGTATTTTAAGTCCTTTTTGCAAGTTTGTATCATCAGCATATCGAAGGTTGTTGATAAGTCTTCCTCCAATTCTGATGCTATGTTCTTTTTCATATAACCCAGTTATTAGGCGTATTTGCTCAGCATACAGATTGAGTAGTAGTTCTCTCTCTCTCTCTCTTTTTTTTTTTTTATGTTATCGTCAGCAAAATTTTGCTTACATGTGATATTAATGATATTGTTCTATGATTTCTGAATTTTGTTTCTTTGGAATGGTTACAAATATGGGTCTCTTCCAAACACTTGGCCAGGTAGTTTGACACAAATTTCTTGGTATAAATGAATGGATTCCTCCAGTCCTGCACCAGTTTGTTGAAATATTTCAATCCGTATTCTGTCAATTTCTGGAACTTTGTTATTTACCAGTACAGCTTGAACTTCTTTCAGCATCATTGGCTCTTGTTTAAAAGCTACTTCTTGAAATGGAAGAACATTGACCATTTCTTTTTAGAACAGCGACTCTATATATTCCTTCCATTTTCTTTTGATACTTCCTGCATCATTCAATGTTTTGCCCATAGAATGCTTCAGTATTGCAAGTTGAGGTTTGAATTTTTTTCTTCAGTCCTTTTAGCTTGAGAAATGCTGATTGTTTTCTTCCCTTTTGATTTTCTAACTACAGGAATCTGCACATTTCTTGATACTTGATTGTGTCTTTTTGAGCTGGACTTTGAAATTTTCTGTTCAGCTCTTTTACCTACTCGTATCTTCCCAGTGCTTTAACTTCTCTAAGGTAAAGAGCAAGTTTCAAAATCTCTTCTGATTTCCATTTGGGTCTTTTCTTTATTGTCTTTTCAATAATCTTTTGCATTGTACCTGTATGATGTTCTTGATTCATCCCACAACTCTTCTGGTCTTCGGTCATTGGTGTCTAATACAGTAAATTTGCTCTTGAGATGGTCTCTAAAGTCAGGTATGATATATTCAAGGTCATATTTTGGCCCTGATGGATTTGTTTTAATTTTCTTCAACTTCATCCTGAACTTGCATATGAACAGTTGATGTTCTGTTCCACTGTCTGCCCCTGGCCTTGTTTTGGCTGATAATATGAAGCTCATCAATCATCTCTTCCCACAGATATAGTCAATTTGATTTCAGTGTATTTCATCTGTTGAGGTCCATGTATATAGTTGTTTTTTATGTTGTTTAAAAATGGTATTTGCGATGAACAAGGCATTGGTCTTACAAAATTCTATCATGACATCTCCAGCATACTTTCTATCACCATGGCCATATTTTTCCAACTACAGATCCTCCCTCTTTTTTCCAGCCTTTGCGTTCCAATCACCAACAAATATCAATACATGTTGATTGCCTGTTTGATTAATTTCAGACTGAAGAAGTTTGTAGAATTCTTCAGGTTCATCATAAATGACATTAGTGATGATTTGAAACATAGTTTTATTAACTAGTCTTCCTTGTAGGCATATTGATATTATCCTATCACAGACAACATTATACTTCAAGATAGATCTTGAAATTTTCTTTTTGGCTCTGAATGTGATCCCATTTCTCTTCAAGTTGTTCTCAGCATAGTCAGCCATATAATTACCTGATTAAAATTCCTCAGTACTAGTCCATTTCTGTTCACTAATGCCTAGGACAAATGATGTTGATACACATGGAGCTCACCAGTTGGCAAGTACAGAAATAAAATTGACTACATCTGTCAGAAGAGATGGTGGAAAAGGTCTATATCATCAGCCCAAACTGGCCAATTGCTCATATTCAAGTTCAGTCTGAAGCTGAAGAAAATTAAACAGGTACATGAGAGCCAAAATATGACCTTGAGTATATCCCACCTGAATTTAGAACAGATTTGATGCATTAGACACTAAAGACTGAAGATCAGAAGAGTTGTAGGATGAAATCAATAACATCATACAGAAAGAAAGTAAAAGGACAATAAGGAGAAAAGAAAGAAAGAAAAGATCAAAATGGAAGAGACTCTGAAACTTACTATCCAATGCAGAGATGCTAAAGCAAGAGAAAGAAATGAGGAAGAAAAAGAACTTAACAGAAAATTTGAAAGTGCATCTTGAGAGGACAAAGTCAAGCATTAAATGAAATGTGCAAAGACCTGGAGTTAGAAACCCCAAAGGAATCAACATGCTCTACATTTCTCAAGCTGAAAGAACTGAAGAATGATTTCAAGCCTTGACTTGCAATATTGAAGAATTCTATGGAGACCTGGTTTGGTGCTTTAGGACTACTAACTGGACTGCAGAGTAAAGGTGTGGCACTGTTGGTTAATGCACTGGACTAAAAGGTCATTTGAATTACAAGATTGGCAGTTCAAGCTCACCAGCCAATTCTCAGAAACCCTATACAGGGTCATTATGAGTCAGAACCTACTTGACGATACTTAATAACAACAACAACTGCTCCTTGGAAACACTCTACAGGGTTGCTATGAGTCAGAACAGCTTGATGGCACTTAACAACAACAACATGGACAAAATATTGAATAATGCAGAAAGCATCAAAAGACAATGGAAGGAATACATAAAGTCACGGTGGCAAAAAGAAATGTATGATAGTAAACCATTTCACGACATAGAGTAAAATCAAGAACCAATGTCTGACATGTTATCTAACAATGTCCCACTGTTTTTCATAAGGTTTTCAGTGACTAGCAGTTTGGAAGTAGTCTGTCTCTCCTTCTTCCTAGTCTGTCTTAGTCAGGAAGCTCCACTGAAATCTTTCCATCATTAGTGACCCTGCTGGTATTCCAAATATTTGTGACATAGCTTCTAGCATTACAGCAACACTCAGGCCATCACAGTACAATAAAAGTGACAGACAAGTGATGGTTAGAAGGGGTAAGCACTTGAAATCCATCTGGCCATTTCTTTCAACTTTGAACTAGAAAGAGACACTAAATCTAACTTGAATTAAGCTGTTTTCATACTCCAAGTAATCACAATTTGGACTGATGGCCATACCCCATCGACATCAAGTCAGTTCTGACTCATTAGCAACCTATATAGGGTTTCACATATTTCCCATAGATTATAATTAAGTTAATTAAACTTAAAAATCCTTTCATTAATTAAGAGTTTCTGAGAAAAATCATGCAAATAACTTCAATGAGGACATTAAATTTGGTTTGGGATTGTTTTCAGTTTCTTTTTGCACTGTCCAAGATTTAGCCGAAACAGTAGACAATTTGTATTCAAGTGTTTCTGTCTATTGTTGTTAATGATCGGTGCTATATACTTAATTCTGAACCATAGCCACTCCATGTGATAGAATGGAATTGTTCTGAATGGTTTCTTTGCCTGTAATCTTTTTGGAATTATTGCCAGATCTTTCTTCCATAGAGTTGCTGGATGGGTTTGAACCACAATCTTTCAGTTAGCAGTTATGTGCTTTGCTATTGTGTCACCAGGATTCCTTTTTCTATTGGAGAGAGGTTTTTCATAAATGTGATGTGGTTACATTAAAAAAATGGCTTGGATTTAAACTACAGTTTTAAAGGCTAAGTGTTAGTTTATGACATAATGTATAACTTTCTCAGGGAGAATTTATGTGTGTAGGTGCAAAGGAGCGCGATTCCCTAATGTCAAAGGCCTGCCAATTTTCACATTTTTGTGAAATGTAAACAAGGAAAATGTTTTCATTTCATGCCACTGGTAGCCTGATATATAAAAATACATATTTTGTCAAAGAAAATATTATTCTAAGGAATCTTTATTCAAAGCTAATTCTTAAATTTGATCATTGCCTTTGCATTTAAGAAAGATTCAGATATGTTCACACAAATATATTAAACCCAAGCAAAACTTTGAGAAAATGCGGTGCTTGAGTTTAAGAAATATAAAAGATACTATTTTTTAAAACTGTACTCTTACACAAAGGGAAAGAAAAGCTATAATATTTAATGTTGCTTCTGTACTTGGCTCACATATCATTTGTTATCTTGAGATAATTTAAGATAAAAATATGCAATTTCCTTTGCATACAGATTGTATACCTTCATCAGGTCATTAAAATTTTATTGTATATCTCAGTTCACTTCTTGAACTTCATAGATATAATTGTTGCAAGTATTTTATTTCTTTTTTAGATAAACATAAATGATTTTATCTAAAATTTGCTTCATAGAACCTCTACCCATTGATACTACTCCTGTCTTATAGAGAAATGGAAAAAGCCTGGCTTTCTGAAGTTAGTAAAACCTGCAAGTAAACCATAATTGTTCCACATCATATCATCTCTAGCAGTTTAGACAAACTACCTGATAATGTTGAGCCTTTGTTTTTAGATCTGTAAAATCAGAATACTAGAAGATGTAAGGTGTCTGAGTATAGAATTCAATAGGCATTTTAGTCATGTCTTCTTCTTCTTTCCATTCTTTTCTCCATCCTCAAGAATTATCTTGTATCATTAAAGAGACAAAATGGAAATGGGTGTAACAGCTAATGAACATAGTTTTAAATTATGCACTAAAATGCTGCCATCTATATATTGATTTGTGCTACATTTTACAGTACTGTTGTTGTTGTTTTTGTTGCTGTTGTTAAGTGCCATCGAGTCCATTCTGACCCATAGTGACACTATACACATCAGAATGATACACTGCCTGGTCCTGTGCAATCCTCAAAAGTTCTGTTTCATTTGAGCCCATTTCTGCTGCCATAGCGCCAATCCATCTAAATGGGGATCTTCCTTTTCCACTGACTCTCCTATTTACAAAGTATGATGTCCTTCTCCAGGGACTTGTCCCTCCTAAGAACATATCTGAAGTATGAGAAATGAAGCTTTGCCATCCTGGATTCTAAACTACACTCTGGCTATACTTCTCAACACAGATATGTTTGTTCTTCTGAAGTCCATGGTATTTTCAATATTCTTATCCAACACCAATTACAAAATTCCAAAGTTTGTATTGTCATACATGTCTATCAGCTCTATGATGGCATTCATACTGTTGTGATGCTGGGAGCTATGACACTTGTGTTTCAAATTCCAGCAAAGTCATTCATTAAATACAGGTTCCAGCAGAACTTCTAGACTAAGAACAGACTAGAGAGAAGAAAAGGTAGTCCACTTCTGAGGGTTTGGCCACTGAAAACAATATGAATAGCAGGGAAACATTGTCTGATACCATGCCAAAAGATGAACCTGTCATTTGGAAGGCACTCAAAGTATAGCTGGGAAGAGGTGTCTTCTTGAAGCAGATGGGGCAGAGCATTTGGTATTTTCATTTGCACTACTTAAAATGATAAGAAATAGCTAAAAACATCCACTAATAATCAGAATATGAACTGTAGGAAAATAGGGAGTCACAAAAAATGAATTGAAACACATATAGATTTATATCCTATGCATTAATTCTCTGAAATGGAGGGTGTTGACCACCTTGAATCTGAAAATCATATAGTTTACTGTGAATGGAATGGCAAATTCAAGAGGAATGGTATCGCATTCATCATCAGGATAATATCTGTGCATCTACACGGAAGAGCAATCAATATAAATATTATTCAAATTTACACACAACTCCCAAATCTGATGAAGAATTATAGAATTCTACCAATTTCTTCTGTGTGAAATAGATCAAACATACAATCAAGAATCATTGTTTATTGTTGGTGATTAGAATGAGAAAACTGTAAACAGAGAAGAAGGATCTGTAGTTTGAAAACACAGTTTTGGAACTAGAAATGATGCTGGAGATCTCATGATACAATTTTGCAAGACCAACTTCTTATTCATTGCAAATGCATTTATTAAAAAAACATAAAAGGCAAAAAAGAGACAAGAAACTCTTAAAAAAAACATAAAAGGCAACATTTTGTTGTTGTGTACTGTCAAGTCAGTTCTGACTCATAGCAACCTTGTATAGGGTTCCCAAGGAACAGCTGGTGGGTTTAAACTGATGACCTTGTGATTCATAGTTCAGTGCTGATCCTGCAGCACCACACCAAGAGTCCTAAAAGGCAACTAATTATACATGTGGATCTCACTAGATGTAATACAGGTAAGAGATTTGGAGAAGCTCAATGTCATCACCCAAAAGGTGGCCAGGGACTGAGTTGGAACAGACTCATGTGTATGTTCAGACTAAAACTGAAGAAAATTAAAACAAATACACAAGAGAGAAAACATGACATTGAGTATATCCCATCAGAATTTAGAGACCAACTCAAGAACAGATTTGATGCACTGAACACTAATGACTAAAGACCAGTTGTGGGGTAACATCAAGAGATAACAGCCTACAGAAGAAAACAAAAGGTCATGAAAAAAACAAAACAAAACAAAAACCAAGAAAAGAACAAAGTGGATGTCAAAAGAAACTCTGAAATTTTCTCCTAAGTATTTGTTGTTGTTGTTAAGTGCCTTCGAGTTAGTTCTGACTCATAGTGACCCTGTATAGGGTTTCTGAGGAGCAGCTGGTAGACTTGTATATTGAATTTAAAGTGAATGGAATAAATAAGGAAACAAAAGAACAAAGTTAAGTATTATAATGAAGTTTGCGAAGTCCTGGAGTTAAAAACTAAATGGAAAAACATGCTCAGTATTCTTAAGCTGAAAGACCTGAAGAACAGATTCAAGATTTGTGTTTCAATGTTGAAGAATTCTATGGGAAAAAGATTTAACTATTCAGGAAGCCCTCTCCTTGTCTGTCAAGTTGTCATACTGTGGTGTCTTGAATATTGAATCATTATTAATTGTACCAGAATATTGCCAGATATAGTGCCCCTTAGGTTGATGAGCCCTTCAGGTTGGAAGGCACTCAAAATATGACTGGGGAAGTGCTGCCTCCTCAATGTAGAGTTGACCATGATGATGTGAATGGAGTGAATATTTCAGGACCTTCATCTGCTGATGGGGCACAGCTCAAAATGGGGTGAAACAGCTGTAAACATCCATTAATATTAGGAACATGGAATGTATGAAGTATGACTGTAAGAAATTTATTCATTTATTTATTATGTGCTAACAATTCCAAAAGGTCAGAGAAAAAGAGGAAGACCCACAACAAGAAGGATTGGTACAATGGCAGTGGCAATGGGCTCACACTTAACAATCTTTGTGACAGTAGAACAAGACTGCACAGTGTTTCATTCTGTTGTACATAGAATTGCTCTGAGTCTGAACTCACTCAATGGCACCTAACAACTACTACAACAAATGCAGGTAGCATAAAAAAAAGATACAAGAAATTCAGAGTCACTGTACCAAAAAGAATTGGTGGACTGTTATTTAACCATTTCAGGAGGTAGAATATGATCAAGATATAATGGTACTGAAGGAAGAAATCCAAGCTGCAATGAAGTCATTAGCAAAACACAAAGCTCCAGGAATTGATGGAAGGCCAAATGAAATGTTTCAACAAACTGATTCTGTGCTGAAGGTGCTCACTAATCTATGACAAGGTTTCTGGAAGACAGCTACTTGTCCAGCTGCCTGCAAAAGATCATTATTTGTGCACAATTCAAAGTAAGTTGATGCTACAGAATTCAGAAATGATCTAACAGTATCATTAATGTCATTCTGCTGAATATAATTTAGAAATGGTTGTATTATCATTAAGGAGCTACTAGAAATTGGAGCTGGATTAAGGAGAACACGTGGAATGAGGAATATTGCTTACATCAGATGGATCTGGATGGAAAGCAGAGAATACAATTGTTAGGTTGAAAGGACAGGAGGAAATGAATGGCAGAAAGATCAGTGGAACCATGCAACCTCCAAATACAAAAAGGAGGTGGGCTAGGATATAAACAATATAAGGAAACTATCTCCAGATAGGAATATTATCTCTTTGTGTGTCCAGAACCCAATGGGGTTTACTAAGCCTCCCTTGCTATCCTGTGGAGTTTGTTAGCCTTCAGCTTTCTCAAGCTACCTGTTAACTTCTCCCCTAACCAGTTTTCAGTGCAGGTGCAAAACATTGACAGAATACTCCAACACAGTGCCACCAGAGCAGGCCTGGCTCTCAAACCAGGATCTTGACCAAAAGGCATATCATGGACAGTAGGGACAAGTATTTTTGATTTCTCTGCAATGGAACCCACCTTGAAGTTTTAGACTCCATCATGGAAGCCAGATGTATATGCAACATGGGAAAAGAGAAACAAAGAAACTGTACTTGGCAAAGAAAATGAGCAAACAGAAAAGCCCATCCCTTTTTTTGAAATCTGGCGGAACATCTCTGTAACTTAACCCCCACTATAAAAACATCTTAGTCTGTGACCACAAGGGTAGTTACTGCTGTCTACCACATGTCTTCCCTGCAGGCGACTCTGCATGTATTTTCCATACTCTAATACAACTTTTTTATTGGTCCACTTGTGAGGACTTTTGTGTTCTTTACATTGAGATGTAATCCATACTGAAAGCTGTGCTCTTTGATCTTCATCAGTAAAATACTTTATGTCCTCTTCACTTTCAGCAAGCAAGGTTGTATCATCTGCATATCGCAGGTTATTAGTCTTCCTCCAATCCTGATGTCATGTTTTTCTTCATATAACCCAGTTTCTCGGATTATTTGCTCAGCATACAAGTTGAGTAAATATGGTGAAAGAATACAACCCGGTCGCACACCTTTCTTAATTTTAAACCATTCAGTGTTCCCATGTTCTGTTCAAACAATAAACAATATTCTTAACAACAGAGAAAAGATTGAAGATGTCACGGACTTCATTCTTCTTGGATCAACTATCATCATTCATGGAAGCAGCAGTCAAGAAATCAAATGACGTATTGCATTAGGCAAATTTTCTGCACACGACCTTTTTAAAGTGTTGAAGAGCAAAGATGGCAGCTTGAGAATTTAAGGTGAGCCTTACCCAAACCATGGTATTTTCAATAACCTCATATGCATGCAAAAGCTGGATAGTGAATAGGAAAGACTGTAGAAGAATTGATACATTTGAATTATGCTATTGGAGGAGAATATTGAAAATGCCATGGGCTGCCAAAAGAACCAACAGATCTGCGTTGGAAGAAGTGTAGCCAGAGTGTTCATTGGAGGCCAGGATGGCCAAACTTTGTCACTCATACTTCAGACATGTTGTCAGGAGGGACAAGTTGCTGGAGAAGGCTGTCATGTGAAAAGAACAATGGGACTCTGTGTGGTTTAAAATCAGGAATGGTGTGAACCATGGTTGTATCCTTTCACCATACTTATTCAATCTGTGTGCTGAACAACTAATCTGCAAAACTGAACTATGTGAAAAAGTTGGCATCAGGATCGGAAGAAGAATCCTTAATAAACTTTGATATTCAGGTGACAGAACTACACTTGCTGAATGCAAGAGGAGTTGAGGCACTGGCTGGAGAAGAACATAGAATACAGCCTTCAGGATGAATTACATCTTAATGTAAATAAAAGAAAAATACAATTGGATCAGCAAATAATATCATGATGAATCCAGAAAAGATTGAAATTGTCAAATACTTTATTTTGCTTGGATCCAAAGTTAATGATCAAGGAAGCAGCAGTCAAAAAATCAGCATTAGACAACTCTGCTGCAAAAGACCTCTTCAAAGTGTTACATAGCAAATATGTCTGTTTGTGTACTAAGGTGAGCCTGACCTAAGCTATGATACCTAAGCTATAATCACCTCATATGCACGTGAAAGTTGGATAATGAATAAGGAAGACTCCAGAAGAATTGATGCATTTGAATTGTGGTGTGGGTGAATAATATCAAAAGAACCATGGACTGCCAGCAGAACAAACAAATCTGTCTTAAAGGAAGTTTAACCAGAATGCTTCTAAGAATTGAGGATGTGCAGACTTCTCTCATACTTCGGACATGTTATCAGGATGGACCAGTCCCTGATAAGATGGAGAAGAACATAATATTTGGTAAAGTAGAGAGTCAGTGAAAAAGAGGAAAACCACCAATGAGATGGATTTCTACAGTGGCTGCATCAATGTGGCTCATATATAACCATTGTGAGGGTGGCACAGGATTAAGCAGTGTTTCCTTCTGTTATGCATGGGGTCACTGAGTCAGAGCTGAATCAATGACACAAACCAACATTAACAACAATGATTCTCTTCTAGTGTAGTGCATGTGATCTCATATTTTCTTCCCATTTTCTGATTAAATCCAGGAACCCATTAACTCTTGCTTGGACTATGGCAGCCCTCCATAAGCGGTCTATTTAACTCAATTTACGTACGTCTGTATGCTCAAGCTTTCACTGACATTTCTAGTCTTACTTCTCATTAACCTGCCTGGAAAATCCCATAGCCCTGCCACACATGATATTTGCTGCTTTTTATCTCTACTCTACAATTCTTGTCTTTTCTCAATGCTTATTTATCTTTTGTCTTGAGTTGTATTTCTATCTTTCTAAAAATTTTCTCGTCCTTAAATGTGTAACTCGAATATACCACCCATCCATTATGCCATCTTTCATGTTCTTAAGTGAGTCTCTCTCTGTGCTCTGTCATAAATTGAATTGTTTCATCCAAAAAGGTATGTTGAAATCCTAGTGTATTATACCTGTGAATCAGACCATGTTTGGAAAGAGGGTCTTAGAAGATGTAATCTGTTAGATGACAGTGAGGTCATCTAAAATAGAGTAGGTACTAATTCTATTTTATTATTGTTGCTGTTGTTAAGAGCCATCACGTTGGTTCCAACCCATAGAGGGACATTTCTGAGGGGCAACTGGTAACCTTGAACCGCTGACCTTGTGGTTCAAACCAACTTTTCAGTCCAGCACATTAACCTATAGTGTCACACCAAGACCTTATAAAAGAGGTAAAGATACAAGATACACAGAGTAATGATACCATGTGACACTGCACCTGCAAGCTAAGTAGTACTTGGAAATATCAGGATCTAGGAGGTATGAAATAATTTTTCTCTGTGAACCCTCAGAAGGGATCACATAGTCAATATGATTCTAGACTGCAGAACTTTTAGACAATATAGTTCTGTTTCTATAAACAAACCAAAATGTGGCATTTTGTTACTGCAAGCCTAGGAAACTAATACATGTTCCTAGAGAACTAATGCATGTTCCTAGAGCCTACTGTGGACATCTTATATTAGTCATCATTATTTGTCTTGTTTATTAACCTCTCCAAGCATTTTATAAAATTCTTGAGAACAGTCATTATATCTGGAAACTTCACAAACAGAAGCTTAAATATGAAGATACAGAATATTCTTTCAAGGGATATCACTGTGAATAGGTACAACATAGATTGTTTCATAAAGGAGAGCAGTCTCTGATTTAGACAGAAGACAATTTACAGTGACACTTTCCATGACAAACACCTATGGACCATTTAGGACCTGTTAGGACAGGAGACCTGAGTTCTAGTTATAAGTTTACCTCTAAGTTATGAAGTCTCTATAAGAATTTTATGGAACCTACTTATTATTTTATAAAATTAGCAGTTAAATTTCAATGATTTTTGGAAGTCTCTTCTAATTATAAAATTCTATGTCTATAAAGAAATAATGGGTTAGTCTGTGTTTCTGAGTAATTAGCGGCATATAAAATTTGTACTTAAAGAAGAAGGAGAAAGATCAAAAAGGATAAAAAAGCATTATAAATATAAAAAACTTGAGGCTTTTTCATATAAGTAAAAATAGTTAATAGTTTATGTGTGTTGAAAACCTTCTCTTTTTCCCATGGAGTTGTGGTGAATTCAAACTGCTGACCTTGTGGTTAGCAGCCCAATGCCTAACCTACTACACTACCATGGTTCCTTGACAACCTCCTAGTAAAACTATAATGCAAGTCCTTTAACACTGAGATAGTAATATTCACTGAGCTGATGGGACTGAGAACTGAGAGAAATGGTGGCAAGTACTGCAGTAGTGAGTGGCAGAGAAATGGCAGTAGAGATATGAATGATGGGAACCTTGAGATTAGTAGATGGTAATGGTGGGCAGAGCCAGTCCACGGAGCAGGGCTGGGAACCTCTGGGAAAAACAGACTGAACTTCTGGAATGTGGGTGCATACTTCTAATACATTAGGCACGGAATTATTAATAAATCAAATAACACAGAAAGTAGACTCTCATGTGTGCCACCACAGAGACACAAAACTGGAAATTACGTGTTTTAAAATTATCAGTAACAAATTTAAGGGAAAGTAGTATTTGACTTGGGCTTTGAAGATAAGTTTATGTTAGAAGTCAGGAAGATTATGTATAGCAGGAGAAAAAAATGTCAGAATAAATAAAAAGGAAAGGATAGTTTAGGACTAATTTTAGGGTAGCCAGGGAATAGACTAATCTGGCTAGAGGGTAAGGGAGAAATGGGGATTAAAGTTAGAAAGGAAAATATCTAAAAAGGACTCATTCTGTAGGTAACTTAGAAGTCATTGAAGACTTTTAAGTAGGATGAGCAAGTACATAAGGTTTTTCTTTCACTTTTAGCTATTGTACTTTAATATAACTTGAGGTGAATCTTAAGTAACACCTTCAATGCTTAGAAATCCACGCGCTAAAACACACCCAAAAAATATTTATCAGCCTTTTCATTTCTCACTACTCTGAGCAGCAATGTCAAGAATCAAATGGATTGTTTACTGAAGTTCTCATAAAGTCCTAGAGGCAGGTACACAGGAAAGCAGTGACCTATGGTGCGGAAGTAGTGTGATGGACTTTATATTCCAGTGTATTTGACTTTCTGTTGATATTAGATTTGCTATCATTAAAAACAAAAAACAAAAACAGGCCTATGTAACAAAATTTTTACCATTGAGCATCATATAAAGTGCATTTATGAAATGTAAAGTAATGAATTTCTATTGTAAAATATTGTGGAAATATAGAATATTATTGTTCTCAATTACCCCATTCTTTTCCTGTTCTGTAATCACATATCTAAACCCCTTACCAAGTAATTTTTTGTTATATACTACCAGGGAGGTAAAGAACATTTTCCATAACATTGCTTTAGCCTATGAATGTGAGCAGTCATAATATAAATGATGACTGATTAAATGTGCCAGTATGGTAAGGCTTGAACTCTTGTACTTTTGCTGTCCACTATGAGAAGAATATTGGAGTCCTGGTGTGGCATTGTAGGATAAGCTCTGTACTACTAACCACATGTTGGTGATTCAAACCCACAAGCTGCTCCTCAAAAATCCTACACAGGGTTGCTATAAGTCGGAACCAATATGACAGCATTTATAAACCACAACATGAGAAGAATATGCCATTCTGGTTGCAGAGTGATGAAGACCCATGAAGTAGACCTGAAACCATTCCAAAACCTGAAGTCCAGTCTGGTCTCTTGGCAAGCCCAACAGAGATTGAGACATCTTTGAAGTTAAGCTTACAGATGGACGAGTGAGAAAAAAAAATTTTTTTTTTGCAAGTCACTGAGATTCTGAGGTTTGTCAGTATTTCAAACCCACCAGCTGCTCCTCAGAAACCCTATACAGGATCGCTATGATTTGGAACAGACTCAATGGCACTTACCAACAAAAACAACAATATATAGCACATTGTAGCAGTTGTTGATTAACACATGTTGCTTGTATTTTATAATAATTATATAATTATGTTTACTAACAAATGGAAAGAATAATTGAAAGACTTTTAAAACATGAGTTTCAAATTGGACTCAGAAGAGGACGTGGAATGAATGAGAGATTTCGTTGCTGACGTCAGATGGATCTTGGCTGAAAGCAGAGAATATCAGAAAGATGTTTACCTGTGCTTTATTGACTACACAAAGGCTTTCAATTGTGTGGATCATGACAA
>NW_006408816.1:549404-557371 GCF_000296735.1 Chrysochloris asiatica | reverse complement strand
TTCCTCTTCAATTTGTCATTCCCGGCAGAGTAAACCATGTGGTTGTCAAATTCAAAATGGCCAATACCAGTCCATTTCAGCTCTCTAATGCCTAAGAGTTCGATGTTTATACGTTCCATTTCATTTTTGACAACTTCCAATTTTCCCTAATACATACTTCGTACATAACATGTTCTGATTTTCATTGGATGTTTTACAGCTGTTTCTCTTCATTTTAAGTTGTGCCCCATCATCAAATGAAGGTCCCACTGGGTTTTTTTCCCTCGGGCTTTATTCCATTCATGTCATCACGGGCAACTCTACTTTGAAGAGGCAGCTTTTCCCCAGTTGCATTTTGAGTGCCTGACAACCTGAGGGGCTCATTTTCCAGCACTATATCTGACAGTGTTTCTCTGCTATTCATAAGGTTTTCAGTGACTAAATATTCAGAAGTAGTTCATTACTCCTACTTCCTAGTTTATCTTCATCTGGAAGCTCATCTGAAACCTGTGCACCATGTATGACCCTGCTGGTATTTAAAATACCGGTGGCATAGCTTTCAGAATCACAGCAACTCACAAGCCACCACAGTATGACAAATTGAGAAAGGAATGGTGGACAGGAACACTGAGTAGTTTAAAATTTAGGAAAGATGTGTGACAGGGTTGTATTCTTTCACCATACTTCTTCAACCTTTATGATAGGCAAAAAAATCCAACAAGCTGGGTTATATGAAGGAAAGAAAAAAATGTGGCACCAGGATTGGAGGAAGACTCATTAACAACATGTGATATGCAGATGATACAACCTTGCTTCCTGAAAGTGAAGAGGATTTAAAATACTTACTGATGAAGATCAAAGACCATAGCCTGTGGTATGCATTGCATCTCAATGTAAAGAAAACAAAAATCCTAACCACTGGACCAATAAACAATATTCATATCAATGGAGAAAAGATTGAAGTTCTCAAAAACTTCATTTTTCTTGGATCAACCATCAACACTCTTTGAAACAGTAGTTAAGAAATCAAATGATGTATTGCATTAGGCAAATATACTGCACAAGAACTTTTAAAAGTGTTCAAGAGGAAAGATGTCAGCTTGAGGACTAAGGTGAGTCTGACCCAAGCCATGGTATTTTCAGTAACCTCATATGCATGTGAAAGTTGGATAATGAATAAGGAAAACCATAGAATAATTGATGAATTTGAATTATGGTGTTGGAGGAGAATATTGAAAGTGCAATGAGCTGCCAAAAGAACCAACATATCTGTGTTGGAAGATGTGCAGCCAGATGTGCAACGTGTTCCTTTGAGGCCAGGTTGGCTAAACTTTGTCTTTCGTACTTCAGACATATTGTCATGAGGGACTAGTCACTGGAGAAGGATATCATGTTTGGTAAGGTGGAGGCTCTGAGAAAAAAAGACCTCCAACAAGACGGATTGGCAAAGTGGCAACATCAGTGGGCAACAATTGTGACAACAATCTGAGGTTGGCCCAGGACTGGGTAGTGTTTTGTTCTGTTGTACATAGGGTCACTATGAATTGGTATCGATTTGATGGCATGTAACAACAACAACACCATAGATTTAACTTTACAATAAATTGATATACTTAAAAAAATCCATAAACCCTTTTCCTATAATCAAGGACAAAGACAAACTCAACTAATGACCACAGAGAGAAAAAAGAGATATTTTCCTAAAATTTAAATGAAGTCCTGCTTTGCATGTTGGCGAAAAAATTTGTTATTTTTCTGGCAGGTATCTGATAGACCATGGTATTTTGATTGTCTCATATACATGTGAATGTTGGACAATGAGTAAAGAAGCTAACAGAAGAATGAACGCATTCAAATTATGATGTTGCAAAAGAATATTATAAGTACCAGGAATGTCTGATGGGTAAACATATGTCTTAGAAGTACAGCCCAAATGCTCCTTAGAAGCCTGATGGCACCACTTTATCTCTCATACTTTGGACGTGTTATCAGAAAGGAACAGTACCTGGAAAAGAACACCATCCTTGGTAAAGTAGGGGATCAGTAAAAAAGAGGAAACCCAAATGAGATGGATTGACACATTGGCAACAGCAATGGGCTCAAACATAATAACAATTGTGAGGATGACACAGGACCAGGCAGCTTTTGTCATTGTGTCACTATGAGTCTGGCACTTAACAACAACAACAAGAACTTAGGGATAAACAGAAGTTTTCCCATGTATTGATAGAACTGCAGAAAACTCAATTGGTTCTTCAACCTTACCCAAGTCATTTCAAATAATTCTAAAATAAGCAGAAAGTTATTCATATTATAAAAAACTTTAGGTATACATTAACTTAGTTTTACTTTAGGTTTCATAATGTCAGAAAAAGACAAAATCTATAATATATTAGGTCTGAAATGTTTCACACATTAAAAAGATCAACTGCAAAGTAACCGAGAACTGCACATACAGAAAGTCAAAGAGGGAAGCATATATGAAAGAAAATAATAAAATTGTATCATTATGTGTACATTTTAAATTGCTTCTAAAATGTACACTTGCATTGTACCCCATTGTATAAAATACAATAGTCATCTCTTCAACTATGTGTTAGCTCTTTGAAGTAGTGTGTGTGTTTTATAAGCAAAGGAACAAAAAGCAAAAAAGCAGACCAGTTGCTGTTGATTCCAACTTATGGGGACTCATTGTCTGTCAGAACAGGTTTTCCATTGCCTGATTTTTCATAAGTAGATAGCCACGTCTTCCTTCCAAAGTGTCTCTGGTTGGTGCTTTGGGTCAGCAGTTGAGGTTCTTAACTGTTTGCACAACCCTGAAACTCCTTGTATTTTAGAGTTCCTGTGTATTTATTAATTACTTAAATTCCAGCAGAATAGTAAACACTCAAGAAATAATTATTGATTAATTGATTAAGATCATAATTCAAATTAGATAGGGCAATGTATTGTTAGAATGTTCATTGTTAACAACCCAGCCACTAGGGATTCAAATTGAGGTGACATGAAAATAGCTGTCAGTTATCTCAACACTGCTCTTATGTTTCTAATTTATCATTGCTATGTTCATATTTCCTATTACTTGAAATCTGTAAAACAAAACAAAAAAAAAACTTTAAGAAAAATGCATTATATGTTCCTTAAGAATTGCTTTCTGTAAGACTCACATTTTGACCTGATAAAGTGAGAAAACTGTCTTTTTCACAATTCTTTTACCTTCATTCTCCAATCAAAGTTTGAGAAGAAACATTATTGAAACTTGATAGAGAATTATGGGAATTATAGCCTTCACTCTCCCATCCCACATAGGGAGAAAGGCCAAGAAAGTCATAATGAGACACAATTTGCATTACTCCCTGACATTTAGAAAGTGAAGAGACAGAAGTGACATATTAGGACATCATCTTTCTCAGGCTCAGATCTTTTCACAAAGTTCTGAACAGAAATATGGTTGTGAAAGGGACATTCTTCTTTTTATGAAGCATTTTGTATTCTTGGGAGAATTCCTAGTGGACTGTTGACTTTGATGCTGTATGAATTTAAGGCCCACGGCTCTGTCTTAAGTCTGTACTTCAGGTACTTAAGTCTGGCTGTAGCCAAGCCTGGTGGTGGTAATTGTTTTATGCCAGGGAATCAGTTCTGATTCATAGTGGCCCTACATTGGGTTTCCGAGGCTATAAATCTTTATGGGAGCAGAAAGTCTCATCTTTCTCCTGTGGAACAGCTGGCAATTTCAAACTGCTGACCTTGAGGTTGGCAGCCCGATTCATAACTATGTTACCAGAACTCCGTGTTGTTCCTTGCATTTAGGGCCCAGAACTCTGTCTTAGACATAGGTATTTAAGTCTGGCTGTCACCCAGCCTAGGTCTGATTATTTCACTGGAAGTAGGTAGGTATTGGAGTACAACAGAGCCTATTGATGTTAGTTATAATGCTTTATTGGAACAAAGAAGGTGACTTAGGCTATGCTTTCTAGGCCGTGAATTATTTTCCCACAACCTTGTGATAACATAAAAGCCATTACAGGAGTAATGATCTTTATATAACAGACTATCTGGGAATACTGGAGAAGGGTGCTATTTGTGATTGTGTTGCTGGTTATATTTGGCTCTATATTCAGGGAGAACTGCTTCCAGAAAAATACTGCTAATAGTCCCTGCACAAAGATTTTCTGTGTCACTAAACATTGAAAAGCTGCGGTGATTTCAATGTATAGTAAGTGGCATATTAACTAACATTCTCTTTTATATGAAAATTCCACATGGCTTATCTTTTGGCTCATTGGGCATAGGTCAGTGAAAAGTGAGCATGATTTGCACAAGGGAGCTTTGTACCCTTTATGTCTTTGAGTTCAATGAATCACTGTAACATTCAAACTGGCAGTACACTATTTATATTGTCTAATCAGGAATGTAATTTTACAACATCACATTTGCAGTGCAACCATAACATTGTAATTTAGCATGCATTTTGTTAATGTTCTTTGTATCCCAATAAAGTTTCATCTTTGCAGTCTGTTGGCATATTTTACCAGGCTTGAGTAAACCTCTTAAACAAGACGCTAAAATTACTGTGTGACATATGCTATCAACTACCTCCTAGCACCTAGGTCCCCATTCTTCTTTCCTAACATAACCCTGATTTTGATGAAGTTTACACGCAGGTAAGGTGTACTTCAATCTGACCCAACAATGTGAAATATAAAGTATAAAAGTCAGTAAATATCAGTCATTCCTAATTCACTAAGGAGTCATTTAGTTTGTAGTGACCAAGTTCTGACAAATGAGAATAAAGCAATATTTTGGGGGGCCTCCAGGGAAAAATATCCTACTGGTAAAAAAGATATTCATAAGGGAAGAATATTTCAGGCCCCTTTCTTTTCCTGTCTTTGGATGTTATCAAAAGAATTTTATATAAAATTACTGTAGCCAAGGGGATGAAGATAAGGAATGTTGATGACATGTATAGGATGTCAGAGTAGAAGTTTAGAAAGAGCTTGGGAACCTGAAGCCATTGTTAGACTGCTGAGCCAATTCCTAGATCTGTTTCTTTCTGGAATTCTTGCTGAAGGTCATAATAAATGTCCTTATTGTTTAAACTGCATATAGTAGGGTCTTCTGTTACTTCCAGACAAAAAAGCATTCCAACTGATAAAAAGAAGTTAGTTAAAAGAATGTAGTTCACATTAGTGTGATTACTTTTCTAACAGACAAAGGCAAGACAAAGAGAAGGTATTACTGGTTTACTAATGAGCTTTTTGTAGATCTGGTAGTTTAGAGTTTGAAATGCATTCTTCCCATAGAAATTTTATAAATGGTGTCCAGATTCCCCAGGTAAGCCCATAAAGCCTATTTAATACAATAGTGCTACCAACGCTATACAGTCTAGTAGAATGGAATAACTTTGAAATATAATGTTTCCTTTGGAATAAAAAAATGAATTCAGGAAAAAAAACCTTAATTCTGAGATCCAGCTAAGACAAACAGAATATTATAACTCCAATAGCAATAAAAGTGAGGATTTCCCTTCCCTCAAGATCTGGGCAAGGAAAACACTTATTAACCCACGACCCAAAAGACAATGGTTGACTGGGAATCAGTCAGAGAGACATTAAAGGCTAGGCAGCAGTATATAAGTAGGAGAGAGACTTAGTGAAAGGGAGCTTTGCATGTCTCCCCTGCTTCCCTATACCATTTACTCAGCTCCAAGAGTTTGTCTAGTTGCTTCAATTTCAATAGCACTAGTTGTTGTTTCTACAAGGGAGCAGTGATAATTGAATGATAGACTTCTCAATCTCCACGTGGGACACCTGAGTTAAATTCCCAGACATTACACCTCAAGTGCAGTCACCACCTGTCTGTCAGTGGATGCTTATGTGTTGCTATGGTGCTGAGCAAGTTTCAGCATAGAATCCAGAATAAAATGGAGTAGGAATAAAGGCCTGATAATGTCCTTCCAAGAACCAGCCAGTGAACCTGGGTCTCCTGTAAGGAAGTGGATGATTCTGCCAAAGATGTGTGTGTGTATGTGTGTGTTGAGAGAGAGAGAGAGAGAGAGAGAGACAGTCCACTTCTGAGTGCACTTTAATCACTAACCTTTAGGCTGCAGTCAAGCATGGTAACCATTTGTACCACCCAGGGTCTCCAATGTGCCCTTACTCTGTAGTCAGAAAGCTTGCCTTGGCTGTTCCAGCAAACGTTGATTGCCATGGGCAACCAACTTCCCCTTTATGTTCCTGCTCTCATCTATAAAATGAGGAGATGATAGTGCTTGTCTCATCAAGGCCTCAGGAAGACTAAATGAGTCAGGAATGTTATGTACTTAAAACAGTGGCTGTGTTCATCTCTGTCATTAGTATTATTACTCAAGACCAAATTGCTACAAAGTGGACATGATATTCAGAACCAGGCCTGTAGGATTCAAAAATAAGTTTGGTGATTTCCCCCCTCCCCACCGCCATGTCCTTGCTACAGATTAGTGGTCTGTAGACATTGGATGTCTACAGATGGAAAGAAACAAAGAGGAGGACAGGGGAGGGAAGGGAGAGAAGAAAGTAGGGGAGGGGAAGGGAATGTATGGGAGAGGAGGGGAAGGAGGGAAGAGCAGAGAAGCAAGGAAAAGATAAAAGATAAATACATAAAGATGGTTGTAGTGTATCCCAATGTCTTATAAAAGAAAAAAGAAAAAAAAAAATCAGTCAGTAAAAACCCTATGGATCACACAATAGTCCTACCCATAACTGATTATGGGGATGGGCCTGTGTTTCTCCCCATTGTGCATAGAACTACCATGAGTTGGTGGTAGACTTGATGGCAGTTACTCTGGTAGCATAGTGGTTACAAGTCGGGCTGCCAACCTCAAGGTAAGCAGCTCGAAACTACCAGTGGTTCTGCGGGAGAAAGACGAGGTCTTCTGCTTCTGTAAAGATTTACAGCCTTGGAAACCCTGTGCAGAGTCACTATGAGTCGGAACCGACTCCACGGTACTTAACAACAACAACTGTTTCTAATAAAGAAATAATCTCCCTCTCCTTTTCCTGAAGAATCATAAAACATTCTGCCTGTGTGGCTGCTTACCTGGTTTTGTCCACTGTGGATGATGCTATTAATCAGATAATGGCTACGACTCAAGGTTGTTGTTGTTAAGTGCCGTTGAGTTGGTTCCAACTGATAGCGACCCTGTATAGGATTTCCAAGAGCTTAAACCCCTGACCTTGCATTTCAAACCAACTTTGCAGTCCAGTGCATTAACCCACAGCGCCACACCAGGACTCCACCACTCAAAGTATTTTTATATAAAAAGAGCTAAGGGTTGAATTTATCTTTGGATGAGGTCACAAGGCATTCTACCAATATTAAATTAATCAGTCCTTTGTTTTGCTCACCACATGAACCTGCAAGAAAGAAGTCTTATTGTTTATTTCTCTCCAAAATTCCAGACAACATCCAGGTTTTCTCTTCTGAATTCTGATCTTTTTATCTTGTGGGGTTCTTGAGTACTTTTAAGTATCAGGGCCAATGCTGAAGTGGTCAGGACCTAAAAAGACAACTCCCACACCAGCCTTCATCGTTGTTGTTATTAAGTGATATCAAGTTGGTACTGACTCAGAGCGACTTTATGCACACTTTGCAGTCCTGTGGCAATCTGATAATCATTACTATGCTTAAAACCACAGCTGCTGCCAATCCATCTATTGGGAGTCTTCCACTTTTTAGCTCACTCTCCACTTTACCAAGCATGATGACCTTCTCCAGAGACTGATTCCTCTTCATAATATTTATGATGTCTAGTCATCCTGGATTCTAAGGAAAATTCTGGCTTACTTCTTCTACCACAGGTTTGTTTGTTTTTTGACTGTTGATGGTACTTTTTTTTTAGAAAGTCCTTTTGAGCTTTCCTTGATTGATTAATTTTTTTAATGCTTTATTGTGAATTATGTGATAGTTTACATGGGAGAACATTAGCTTTACATTCATCCTATCGTATA
>NW_006408816.1:548153-549304 GCF_000296735.1 Chrysochloris asiatica | reverse complement strand
CAGTTTCTCAGATTATTTGCCCAGCATACTGGTTGAATAAGTATGGTGAATGAATACAACCTTGTTGCACACCTTTGTTAATTTTAAACCATTCAGTGTTCCCATTTTCTGTTCGGACAACTGCTTCTTGGTCTAGGTACAGATTTCTCATGAGTACACTTAAGTGTTCAGGAATACTCATACTTTGCAATGTTGTCCATAGCTTGTCATGATCCAAACAATCAAAAGCCTTTCAGTAGTCAATAAAGCACAGGTAAACATCTTTCTGATATTCTCTGCTTTCAGCCAAAATCCATCAGACATCAGCAATGATATCCCTCATTCCATGGCCTCTTCTGAATCCAGCTCAAACCTCTGGAAGTTCTCTGTCAATGTATGATTATAGACGTTTCTGTATTACCTTTCATAAAATTTTACTTGCATAGGATATCAAAGAGACTGTCTGATGATTTCCGCATTCTGTTGGGTCACCTCTTTTTGGAATGGGCACAAATACGGATCTCTTCCAATCAGTTGGCCAGATAGTTGTCTTCCAGATTTCTTGGCATACATGAGTGAGTGCATCCTGTGACTCCTCATTTTCTTGAAATATTTCAATTTTTATTCCATCAATTCCTGGTGCCTTGTTCTTTGCCAATTCCTTTAATGTACCTTGGACTTCCTCCTTTAGTATCATTGGCTCTTGATCATATGCTACCTCTTGAAATGGTTGCATTTAACCATTTACTTTTGGTATAGTGACTCTGTGTATTCCTTCCATCTTCTCTTGATGCTTTCTGCATTATTCAATAATTTGTCCAGTGAATGTTTCAATAATGAAAGTCAAGGCTTGAATTTTTCTTCAGTTCTGCCAACTTGAGAAATGCTGAGCATGTTCTTCCTTTTTTGGTTTTCTGATTCCAGATCTTTGCACGTTTTGTTGTAACATTTGGCTTTATCTTCTCGAGCTGATTTTTGAAATTTTCTGTTCAGCTCTTGTACCTCCTCATTTCTTCTATTTGCTTTAGCATTTCTACACTGGAGGGCAAGTTTCAATGTGTCTTCTGACATCTATTTTGACCTTTTCCTTCTTTCTTGTCTTCTCAATGACTTTTTGCTTTCTTCATGTATGATGTTCTTGATGTCATCCCACAATTCTTCTGGTCTTTGGT
>NW_006408816.1:535269-547855 GCF_000296735.1 Chrysochloris asiatica | reverse complement strand
CCTCTCTGGGTCTAAAGTCCACAGCTGCTCCATCTCTTTACGTCATCGTCTCTGCCTCCATCTCTGGAGTCACTGCTCTCTGCTCTTCTCCCTTGATGGTCCCAGGGACATCTGCTCCTAGATTGCAAAGTCAATCACTCCCTTCCTTTTGCTACAAAATGTCTACCTTTATGT
Organism: Chrysochloris asiatica; assembly: GCF_000296735.1. Taxonomy (NCBI): domain Eukaryota; kingdom Metazoa; phylum Chordata; class Mammalia; order Afrosoricida; family Chrysochloridae; genus Chrysochloris; species Chrysochloris asiatica. Next base: position 547,681 of record NW_006408816.1, on the reverse strand, counting down.
TTACAACCCTCACAATCAATCCTGAAAACAATTATTCACTATTGTATCACAAGAGACCTACCCACATCTCCTTTCATCAGCCCCGCCTTGACAGATTGGATACTACTCAATGGAGATTCTGTGTTTCTCCATGTCCTCTGGATCTAGGCTCCCTCCTGAAAGCTTGTAAGTCAGTCACTTCTTGCCTTTGTAGACCCACCATTTTGGGTAGCCAATGTCCAAGTTGCCTATCCCGGTCTACTCTGTATGGAGAGAGTGGGAATGATCCTTGCTGTAAAGATTTGTTCCTTCTTTTGAGCTACTGCATTCATTGGTGTAGGTCAAGTTCATCAAATTGTATCACATTACTCTTTTTTCCCTCTTCTTTCTTCTTCTAATTGAGCTCTGATCATCCAGTCATTGAAGCCAGGTCAAGTGGGTATTTTCTGCAATTGTGGGTGTTCTTATCCATATGCCCTCTCTTAGCAACTGGATGCTTCACTCCCAACTCTAGTCCTCTGCGGCTATGTCACTAACTCTGGGCCCAAGAACCCCAGGTCTTGCCACACTGCTGGCCACCCAGGTCTCCACCCAGATTCACAGGAGTCTATTGAATGTTGTAGGGCTTAGCTCTCACTTCATTGCTGTTTTTCCCTCCCTTCCTCTTGTTGGTGACTAACATAGTCACCAGTCAGAGTGTATATTCCCATTGAATCTTAACCTTAGAAGGGGGTTTGCCCTGAAGAGACCCAACCATTTGCCTTGATGTCTCCTGGGTGAGCAACTTGCTTGTTCTTATAGTAATCATTCGGACTGCCATTATTGTTTTGTATTTTTCCTGTCGATCTTTCTTTCAAGAAGTATCTTCTGTTCTTCTAGGAGCTCCAGGCTGGTCATCTTGACCTTTCAAGTGGAAATTTCCCACCTCAGCAGATTCTTGATATGGTTCAGGATTCCACCTATGGTCTTATGTAATGCAGAGGCTTTGCAGGAAGCCTCCTTCACTGGGCCCATTGTAGCCTTATTTTAGTTATTCCAATCAGTTATAGACAGACGATGGACTTACAAGCTTTCTATGGTGATATTTCTGGCTATTCCTTACTCTCCCACTAATGTGTCAATTTTGTAATTGTATGCTAGGGAAACCTAGATTCAAAAGACAGCCAAGCATCTTAACATTATTTCCTCCCTTTTCCCCAAGGCAACCATGTCTTCATCCCTGTATCCCAGAGCCCTGTTGTTCCAAGGTTGTACATACATTGTTATTTACCATTATCCCAGGTAGCTCATGCAATCCTGCCTAATTGTTTTCCCATCTGCTTTGTTCTTCCATTACCCTCCCACTTCTTGTATATTAACCCCCTCCCTAGCACCCAAAATATTCTGTGTCTATTCCCTACATTTTGCTTCACCTTCCCCTCCCACCCCTAACCCCACCTCTTCATCCTGGTAATCAGCAAAGAATCCCTACCCCCCTTTAATATGGGTTCTTTTTCTTAGTCTTTTACAGTAGTGGTCCTATGCAGTATTTCTCCTTTTGTGACTGCTAAAGTAAATGGAAGAATTGAAGAGGTCCAAGAGCTGAACAGAAAATTTCAAAGATCAGCTGAAGAAGATAAAACCAGTTACTATAATAAAATATGCAAAAATTTGGAATTAGAAAACCAAAAAGGAAGAACACGGTCCTTTTCACTCAAGCTGGGGGAACTGAAGAAAAAATTCAAGCCTCAACTTTCATTATTGAAAGATTCTTTGGGCAAATTATTGAATGATGCAGGATGCATCAAGAAAAGATGGAAGGAATACCCAGAGTCATTGTACAAAAGGAAATGGTTAATGTTCAACCATTTCAAGAGGTAGGATATGAACAAGAGCCAACGATACTCAGGGAGGAAGTCCAAAGTGCATTGAAAGAATTGACAAAGAACAAGGCACCAGGAATTGATGGAATAAAAATTGAAATCTTTTAAGAAAGTGAGGCGGCACAAGAGGCACTCACTCATCTCTGCCAAGAAATTTGGAAGACAACTATCTGGCTGACTGGGAGAGATCCATATTTGTGCCCATTCCAAAGAGATGTGACCCAAAGGAATGCGGAAATCATCAGACAATCTCTTTGATATCTCAAGCGAGTAAAGTTTTGCTAAAGGTAATATAGAAATGGCTGCAAACATACATTGACAGTGAACTTCCAGAGGTTCAGCCAGATTCAGAAGAGTCCGTGGAATGAGAGATATCATTGCTGATGTCCAGTGGACCTTGGCTGAAAGCAGAGAATATCAGAAAGATGTTTACCTATGATTCATTGACTATGCAAAGGCTTTCCATTGTGTGGATCATGACAAGCTATGGACAACATTGAGAAGTATGAGTGTTCCTGAACACTTAATTGTGCTCATGAGGAAATCTGTACCTGGACCAAGAGGCAGTTGTTGGCACAGAACATGGGAATACTGAATGGTTTAAAATTAAAAAAGGCTTGTGACAAGGTTGTATTCTTTCACCATACTTATTCAACCTGTATGTGAGCAAATAATCCAAGAAGTTGGGTTCTATGAAGAAAAACGTGGCATCAGGATTGCAGGAGGACTCATTAACAACTTGCGATATGCAGATGATACAACCTTGCTTGCTGAAAGTGAAGAGGACTTAAAATATTGACTGATGAAGATCTAAGAGCACAGCCTTCAGTAAGGATTACATCTCAATGTAAAGAAAACAAATATTCTTACTATTGACCAATAAACAACATTCTTATCAACAGAGAAAAGATTGAAGTTCTCAAGGACTTCATTCTTCTTGGAACAACTATCAACACTCATGGTAGCAGCAGTCAAGAAATTAAACGACGGTATTGTATTGGGCAAATCTGCTGCATAGGAACGTTTTATTAAAGTGTTGAAGAGCCAAGATGGCAGCTTGAAGACTAGGATGTGCCTGACCCAAGCCATGAGGTTATTTTCAATAACCTCATATGCATGTGAAAGTTGAACAGTGAATAGGGAAGACTTGATGTTTTAAAATTATGGTGTTGGAGGAGATTATTGAAGGTGCCATGGGCTGCCAAAAGAACCAAGAGATCTATGTTGGAAGAAGTGTATCCAGAGTGCTCCTTGGAGGCCAAGATGGCCAAACTTCATCTCTCATACTCTGGACATATTGTCAGGAGGGACCAGTCATTAGAGAAGGATATCGTGTTTTGTAAATTGGATAGTTAGAGAAAGAGAAGAAGACCCCCAGTGAGATGGATTGGCAGAGTGGCAGCATCAATGGGCTCAAGCGTGGCAACAATTGTGAGGTTGGCCCATCAAGCAGTGTTTCATTCTGTTTTGCATAGGGTTACTATGAGTCAGTACTGATTTGATGGCACCTAACAACAACAACAAGCAACAATAGCCCACTTTACCAAGCATAATGTCCTTCTCCAGAGATTGGTTCCTCCTGTTAACATGTCTAAAGTATGACTGAAGAAGTCTTGCCATTATGGCTTCTAAGCAGCATTCAGGCTCTACTTTTTCCAACACAGATTTGTTTCTTCTTATTATTCCCATTTTTATTTTTACCACTTCTACAAATGAAGGTCCTGAAAACTTTGTTCCATTCTTGTCATAGTAAATTCAGCTTTCCCTAGTCAGAATTTTTTTTTTAACTTTTTTTATTTTGAATTGTGTGAAGGGTTATAGACAATATCATTAGGTTTTTTTCCCCCCAACAAATCACACACTGTTTATCATCACAATGATTACAATCCCCTCCATGTAACAATAGTTACCCTGTTTTCTCCCTGTGGTTCCTATTTGTATTTCACCCACCTTTCTATTCATTCTTAATTTTTGTCCTTAGGAAAATATTGTCTTTTTGATTATTAATGATTTACCGTTCCATGGTGACCTTACTACCTTTCTGGGGGTTTTGTCCCCTCCTGTATACCTATCTACTGCATGACTGAAAATTGGACCACCCGGGTGTTTTCTTTTCCAGACCTAAATTGTAGTTGAGGTCATAGTCTAAGTATCCTTCAGTCTCTTTATGACTGGTAAACCCTGCCTTATTTTCTTTACTATTAAATAATTTTGAGTTTTGTTCCACATGTTTTCCCACTCTATTCAGTACCCTCTAATGTGATCACTATCAGGGCAGTTGTTAGTGGTAGACAGACACCATCTAGTTCTTCTGGTCTCAGAATTGTGGAGACTGATGTTCATATGTTCCATGACTCTACTGCACTAATTGATTCTAAGTCTCTTTAATTCTTATCACTCTTCTTTGTTCTGTAAATGGAGACACCAATAGCTTCACTTAACATGGCTGCTTGTGAGCTTTCAAGATCCCAGAGCAGGATGTAGGACATTGTTTTTGTGGACTATGTATGCTAATTGACCATTGTGACCCCTGAGCCTAAGGTCCTGAGCCCCCAGGCCAAGCAACTCATTTCCTTGAGATGTTTCATGATATCTAGGAAATTTTCCTCAGTTTGTCTTCTGTATTCTCCACCATAGTCATAGTTGTCTTTGCATGAGCGGTTAATACTTATGTACAAATATCCTCTTTCAAACTTATATATGTTGTGAGATATATATACCAATCTTTCTCTCTTACCCGCTCATCCTATATCTCAATTCCTATATCTATGCACAGAACTTCTTGTTCCAAGATTGTATATGTATCACTATTTGCCTCTGAGTGCATTCTGACCTGGCTCATCTCTGACAATATATCAGACAATGTTGTGCTGCTATTCAAAAGGTTTTCTCTGGGCAGTTTTTTAGCAGTGGATTTCCAAGGCCTCCTTTCTTGTCTTAGTGTGGAGGTTCCACTGAGATCTGGCCATCATGAGAGACTCTGCTAGTATTTGAAATACTGGTGGTGGAGCTCCCAGCATCCCAGCAACACATGATCTACTACAGTACAACAAACTTACAGGTGAGTGGTGGATTCTTGCTATGGGTTATAAAAATTACTGTAATGAAATTAAATATAGTTTTGCCGTTTTTATTAGTTGGTGTTGAATTGGCTCTGACTTATGATTTCATGTACAACAGAACAAAATGTGTCCCAGTCCTACACCATTTTTAAGATCTTGGCAAGTTTGAATACATTGTTGCAACCATTTTTCAGTGACTTTCTACCTAAGGGTCTCATTTTCCAGCATAATATCAAACAATAATCAGTTGTGAACCATGATTTCCACTGGCTAGTTTTTGAAAACAGATCACCAGGACTTTCTTCCTATTCTCTTTGTCTGGAAGCTCCATGAGACTTATCCAGTATGGGTAACTCATGCTATTTGGAATACCAGTGACATAGCTTCCAATATCATAACCAATACAGCCACAATAGTAAAACCAACTGACAGGTTGGTTGTAGGTATATCAATTGCTATTGAGTCAAGTTGGATGCATGGTGATCCCATGTGTGTCAGTAAAAAAGTATACTCCATAGAGTTTTCAATGACTGATTTTACAGAAGTGAAATAAAAGAAATCGAAAAGTACAAGGTCCTTATTCCAAGGTGCCTTTGTGTGGACTCAGATTTCTAACCTTTTGGTTATCATATAAAAATGTGTTGAGTATTTATTTCACCAGCGTCTCCACATACACTTTGTTGTTGTTTTTATGTGCTGTCGAGTCAGTTTTGACTCATAGAGACCCTGGATAGCGTTTCCAATGAGCAGCTGGTGAGTTTGAACCATCGGCCTTGTGGTTAGTAGTCCAGTGATGATCCTACAGCACCAGAAAGGACTCCACATATATTTTGTTGTTATTGTTGTTGTTAAGTGTCATCAAGTTGGTTATGACTCATAATTACCCTGTTTTGTTGTTACATGCTGTTGATTCGGTTCTGACTCATAGCGACCCTTTTTAGAGTTTCCGAGGAGCAGTTTGTGAGTTTGAACTGCCAACCTTGCTGTGAAAACAGACCTTGTGGTCTAGTGCATTATCCCACCACAGTATATCAGGACTCCAATGACTCTGCTCAGGACATATAAATTAAACATAAAGGATATATGCCTGGTATATCTCTGAGGACTTCTAAAAAGAACTCATAATCACCTTTGCCAGTTTGAGGAAAGTCATAGTTCTGGCTTAGTTAGAATCCATTTTTATGTGTTTGATGCGATTCTTGTCTTTCATGACCTAGTCAATGAAGTTTGCATTCTACGTCAGGGGAACAAAAGCCTTCTCCATGAATAACCTACTATCATGTGGGTTGCATATACCAAGCTCTTCTGAGGATTGCTAGGGAATTTTAACTGAAAATAAGTACAAGAAATAGGGAGTGAGGATTAGGTAAAACAACTCCTTCCCTTGCTATTTTAACAATCTTTTTCTTTACTTAGAACTCCATTTTCATCTCTAGTAACCTCAGGAGCTTATTTGTGCCCCATAATACAAAAAGGAAATAAATTAGTTCCTTAGAGTTTGAAACACTGAAGAAAAAGCCTACTCTGATATATTATACCTTATAGATTTATGTTTTATATAGTAAACTCAAAAAATAATTTCCCAGTAAAAAATGTGAGAAAACATTAGGCTGGAGGATGTTCTTGAATGAATCTTCTCCAAGTTCCCAGTTTCTTTACAGGAAACATTTGATCACAGTATTGGTTATCTTCTAGTTCATGGTACCAATACAGAGGTATCCTCAATGAGTATGTACCAAGTATAACAGTGGAATAGTTTTCTACTGTTGCATAACAATTTACCTGAAAGTCAGCAGCTTAAAAGAGCACATAGTCACAGTTTCTGTGGCTCAGGAGTCCAGGCATATTTTAACTGGTTCCTCTGCTCAGAATTTCACAGGCTGTAATTAAGTAGTTGACCAGACTTTGTTCTCATCTGGAGGATTAGCTAGGAAAGACTGCACTTTTTAGCAGAATTCATTTCCTTTAGTGGTGTGACCAAAGATGACTTTCCTAGCTGTCTTAGGGAGGCTACCCTTGGTCCTGAAGGCTTGCTTCCTGTACTTTTTACAGGGTGTTCCCAGTTTTTTTTGCCATCTGGACTTTCTCAACATTTATGTTTAGCTTGTATAGCTAGCAAGGTGAATCTTTCCCCAGTGATATTCCATCACTGTTGCCATAATCTCCTGGCTAGACACATCACAGCCCTCCTTTCCCCACCCCCATTCCCCCACACACTCAAGGGATCACATAAAGACATGGACACAGAAAACATAAAGTTATGGAAAATAACCTTAGTGTCTGTCCATTACACCAAATGTCTTAAACCCTGATCACACTAAAATCAGATATAATCATCTTAAAGGACCATAAAAATGATCCTAGATCTGGGTTATGAGTTTTAAATGTTTACTATTCTGTGTCATTGTAGATTAATGCACTGGACTGCAAGATTGGTTTGAACTGCAAGATTGGTGGTTGAAGCTTATCAGCTGCTCCTCAGAAATGCTGTACAGGATCACTACGGGTTGGAACTGATTTAATGGACATTAACAACAACATGTTGTTAACAGAGTCCTGGTGTGGTGTTGTGAGTTAATGCCCCAGACTGAAAGATTGGTTTTAACAGCAAGTCAGGTGGTTCAAGCTCACCAGTCGCTCCTCAGAAACCCTATACTGTGTTGTTATGAGTCAGAACTGACTTGACAACACTTAACAACAACAACAACATGCTGTTAACATCATATTGCACCTTTATATTCCAACAATATAATTCTGAGCCATTTGTGCACACGAATAAATTAGGCCAGGAAGATCATTGACTTTCACAATGTGTAAGTTGGCCTTGCTTCTGAAAATCAGATGAAGCTAGGTAATAGTGAAAGATCCAGTTAGTTCAAGTTTGCTACCACAGGACTGCACGTGAACTTCGACTCTCCACTGATAGTGCATTAAATGGCTTAGGCTCTTGTGCAAACTAGGTTTGTGCTTCACACTTGAGCCTGAAGATAATACATTTTTGTCCCTTTACCTCCTTTCACAAAGCAGGCCAATTGTAGCCTTCTTTGTGTAGAGGCTTTCATTGGACCATTTATTTTCCCCTTTTCCACTCAGTGAATTTCCCACAGGAACCCTGGAGATTAGCAGAATTAAATCAGGGCCTTACCTCTAGATTTTCACAGTTTAACTTAATTTTTAAGCTCAGGGAAAGGGGTTAAGATTTTACCAGTGATTCCCTGATTCACACTGGCACATCTACATCCAGAGCTCTGATTATCAAGTATCAGGTGCAGCCCTGCTACATTTAACAGAAGTTTGGTTCTGCATTAAGAGTGCCTTTGTACCTCACATTTGCATAACTATATAACTGCATAAAATAGAGAAGATTGACTCTAAGATGACTTTTTTACCTCTGCCTAAACAGAGAACCAGCTGGCATTCTGCTCAGTAAAACAAATTAAAGCCCTGCCTCACCACAGATTCGAAGCACTCCATTACACTGGTATTTTATTGTATACTGCTTCAAAGCAGTCTCTTTAGTGTTGAGTTTTTATCAATTGAACTCTGGGTGGTTTTCCTCTTCTCCATTATGCTCTGCCAAATGCTGGCTGGAGTTAGTTGATGCTACAATTCCCTATCATTCTGCATCCAGAAACCTTTGACTGCATACTTTATGCATGTTATAGTATGAGTGGAATGTTTTCAAGACTCTGGTGGGAAGAAACTATATTGAAAAAAGCTGCTATGGTGGTCAGAAACAAGGACGCTATTGCATGTTTCTATGTAGGAAGTTACACATCCTATACAGGATAGTTATGAGTTGGAATCAATTCAATGGCACTTAACAACAGCAACAGTCTCATGTGGTTTCTACAAACAAATGGATCTTTCCAAATTTTTCTTGGTCTTTAATTGGGTGATTGTCATCATTGTTGGTGTTGTTGTTAAGTGCTGCTGCGTCAGTTCTAATCATAGTGACTCTGCATAGGGTTTCCAAGGAGCGTCTAGTGACTTTGAACTCTGACCTTATGGTTCACACTGACCTTGTGGTCCACAGCACCACACCAGGACTGGCAAAAATGTGTGGTAGAAATGGTTAAGTGCTTGGCTGCTGCATTTCAGTGAATCATTTAATATGTCATTTAATATGTCTCTTCTTCCCATATCTTTGTAACTCCCACCAAATATTCTGGTAAGTCTGGGTAAGAAAAGGTGGGAGAAAATTATATTGTTCTGTTATGAATGATTGTTAACATGGTTAAACTTGGAAATCTAATGAGGGACTTAGTCAATTTTGCCATCATGTTGGGTATAAAATGAACTACATTGGTGATGTGAGTAGTTGGTGTGTTCCTTTGCTTGACTAACCAAGTTGACCTCCATATGACCTCTGTTTCTTGGGACTTGAGCCAGGAGCCTGACCTGATTCACCAACTGTGCATGAGTGAAAGGAATCCTCCAGATTGATATCTAAACTCCAGTTTTGGGACTTGCCAGCCTCCACAGCTATGTGACTCATTTCTTTGTCAGCCTATGAGTTCTGTTAGACATTGTAGTGAACTGGGGAACCTTAGGATGTAGGGGAGAATAGTGATAGGAGGAGGAATGGTTTATTATTCTGATGATAATTACTTGGTGCTGTTGAGTCAGTTATGACTTATAGGAAATGAAACACTGCCTGGTCCTGTGTCTTATCACAGTTGTCATGTTTGAGCCCATTGTTGTAGCCACTCTGTCAATTCATCTTGTTGAGGGCCTTCCTGTTTTCTTTGCAGACCCTCCTTTTCCAGGGACCGGTACCTCCTGATAACATGTCCAAAGTGTGTGAGATGCAGTCTCATCATCCTTGCTTCTAAGAAGCATTCTGACTGTATTTCTTCCAAGACAGATTTGTTCATTTTTAAGGCAGTTTATGGTATATACTATATTTTTCACCGACACTGTAATTTAAGTGCATCAAATCTTGATCTATATTTTTAGATCTAGATTTTTCAGTGAACACATGCATAAAGTTTTGGATATTAAAGTGAGATGAATTTGCATTTTAAAACAAAGCTGGACTTTGATATTTCAGGGAAATTTTATTACAATAAAAGTGAAAAATCTAGTACTTTGAGGGTAAGGAAAGAAAGAAATGGGAGATGGAACAAGTTTGTGTTGTCATCCTTTTCTGACAAGAACCATGGGACTACAACTGGGGGACTAGGCCATGAGTAATGGGCACGATTACTAATTAATGTCTTCCTTGATGTTGTTAACATTGCTGTTATTGGGCGAATTGTGGGAGAAAATCAGGGATAAAAAAAATCAGAGAAAGAGTTAGTTGAGGGGAGCAGAAAAATTCAAGAAAGAAATCTCAAAGCCACAACAGAGGGGAGTAAGAGTATGAGAGTTCCTTTAAGCACTGCTCTTCACAGATGGAGTCCTGATGTGGTGATGTAGGAGAAGCACTTGACTACAAGGTTGGTTTGAATTGAAAGGTTGGTGGTCCAAACTCACCAGCCACTGTCTGAAAACCCTATACAGGGTCTCTATGAGTCAGAAACCTGCTCCACGGTACTTAACAACAACTTCACAGATGCGATAGTTATCATCATGTAACCATTATTTACGTATAAGAAACACCTGCACACACACAAACACACAGATATGTCAGCTCACTTTAGTTGTTAAGTGTCGATGAGTCAATTCTGACTCATAGTGACCCTGTACAGGTTTCCAAGGAGCAGCTGGTGGGTTTGAACTGCTGACATTGTGCTTCACAGTCCAATGCTTATTAAGTGTTATTTTGGCTCAGATAGCAAATGCAACTTTTAACAGTTAAGGTTTTCAGTTACAGATAATATAATCTGCTCTAGCCAATGAAAACAGAAATTCATATATTAAGAGATAATGGCATGTAAACTAGCACATAATTCACAATAAAACATTTGGAAAAAAAAAGGATAATGGTAGTTCATTAATCACTGAGAAAGCTGAAATAAAGAGACTTATGTTGCATTCTGGGACAACTCCTAAATCTATATTATGATATCAGACTACCAATACCATGGATACTTAATAAACTCATTAGTTATCTCTACTATGACCAGGAATTTGCTGAATCTGGAAGCTATTCTTACAAGTACTTGCTCAACAATCGCCACCTGTGCCAGAAACCAGATCTGTTATATAGATCTTATACTTTACCTCTTAACCCACATAACTAACTTTTAAAATAAGAACTTATGCTAGCATTTTTGGATGGGAAAACCTAAATCTTAACTTGAACATAGCTGCAAGAGAATCTCAGAAATGCTGTTTTTATCTAACTTCCAAGATTTTGCATGCTGTGTATGGGACTAAATATTGAGGTAGACAAAATGCTGTATTCTGACGAATTTAGTAGATAACTAAAAAATTCCACCTTATAGAAGAGAGTAGAGCTTTTCCTTAGGGTTTTCCAGACTCTGAATCTTTATAGATGCAGACAGCTGCATCCTACTCCTGCAGAAAAATTGTTGTTTTCCAACCTTGCTGTTATCAGACAATAGTTAACTCACTGTGCCACTAAAGCTTCCAGGCTACTAAATAGATTAAAACTTCATAAAAGGATTAGCAATTATTTAAATAAAAAGACAGCAAATAAAGTGAAGCAAAGCAAAAAACACAGGGACTAAAAAATGTAGAGTAGGCCTAGATCCCAGAGTAGCAGGGTGATCCACATACCATTTGGGGTACGCATTTTGAACTTTATACAAGCAAATATGAACTTATAAAATTATGAAACACTGAAATTTAGGGTTATCTGTTAGAAACACTGCATTGCTCTAATTAATGCAATCTCCTTAGTGGTGTTCCTCCATCCAAGCATACTATCCTCTAATCCATCTTCCATACTCTATGCCTCTAATTGTGTAATTGGCCTCCTTAGCATAATGCACAGTTATTAGAAAATTTACCTCAGTTTATCTCTCCAATCTCATCAGTTAACAATTGTCCCAAATGCTTCCCATGTTTCAAGGGTTGCAATTCTCACCTGCTCTTACTGGTTATTGGTCCTGTACCTTATAAATACTCTTATATTTTCCCCAGAAGCTCCACTGATTTGTGCATTATCTCTCCAAAGACACTACTTTCTTTCCTCTATAGCTGGTTCAAAGCTTTTATACTGTTTACATTGTTTCTTTTTCTCCTCAAATATATGAGTAAGCTTCAAAAAATTAATGGAAAAATGGAATGAAGAGATAATACTCTTTTCATATTCTGTTCTCCTTGATGACAGATTTTTGTTCAACCTTATTCATTATTCAATTTTCACATGCATATGAGTCTATTGAAAATACTATGGCTAGGGTCAGTTGCACTTAAGTCAGCAAGTCCATAGTTTTGCTCTTTAATACTTTAAAGAGGTCTTGTGCAGCAGATCAGCCTACTGCAATATGTTGTTTGATTTTTTGACTGCTGCTTCCATGAGTATTCATTGTGGATCGAAGCAAAATGAAGTCTTTGACAACTTCAATCTTTTCTCTAATTATCATGGTGTTATTT
>NW_006408816.1:532255-534639 GCF_000296735.1 Chrysochloris asiatica | reverse complement strand
CATGAGCTGATGGACACCCCTACCCACCCCTGAAGGTTTCTGCCATCCATGCACACTGATCTACTCAGCAAAGACTACTGGACTAATTTGCTATGTTTTCTTTTTATTGTTGCTTTTGCTTTTACTTTTGTTTCTGTTTTTTGCCTTTTTGGTCCTACTTTTTTCCTTGGGGTGGGAGCTTTCTCTCCCCATGTTACCCAAGATGAGATACCAATTGTGGCCATACAGCAAAGCTACAAGCACACCCTACAACATCCCACCATCTGGGAAGGAGCAATACCAGCTGCTACACATTACACAAATAGCCAACACTTGCTAAGATTACTTGCAGTTGAGCAATGAAAGACAAGAAAAGGGAAGCATATCTCCAGAATGTTTCACAGGGAGGCACTCAGTAAGCTTAATAATACAGCAACATACATTCATTTAATCATTGAAAACACATCTAACTATTGAAAATGTACAAGAAATAACAAAGGAGCTCAGCACACATCCAGACACAGAAAAATGTAACAGAGACAAATGAGCTGGTGGTAGGCATCAACTTCCCATTAGAAGAAGAGCAGGTTTTAGATCTACCTGAGAAGGAATTCAGGAGATGGATATTGAGACACACCCAAAGGCTCCAGAGAGGAGTGGAGGAAAATAAGGAAGAGAAAGGAAAGTGCTACAGGGGCAATCAAACAAGATAGATATAGAATTGAAAACAATTCAAAATCTGCAAAAAGAGGCCCAAATAATTAATAAAATATGAACAATACACTGAAAGTGCAAAGCGGTGGAATTAAAGAGATAGAAGCCAGAACCAGCGAGCTGGAAGACAAATCTCTCAATACTGGAAAAATCTGAAGAGAGTCTAAGATTCATGTTGGACAACATAAGGAAGAATAACTTGAGAATTATTGGAGTTCCAGAACAAGAAGTATCACTGAAGACCACAGAGTAGATAGTTGAAGAGCTGTTGGAAGAAAATTTAAGAATTATTGGCATTCTGGAACAGGAAGAATCACACAAGTCCACAGAGAAGATAGTTAAGGATCTTTGGGAAGAAAATTTCCCTAACATCTTGAAGGTTGAAAAGGTAAGTATTCAAAAAGCTGAACAAACACCAGGAAGGATAGACCCTAAAAGAAAATGACCAAGACATATCATAATCAAGTTCTCCAAAATCAAAGTAAAGGATAAAATTCTAAAAGCAGGCAGGGAAAATAGAAGTGTTACTTACAAGGGCAAACAAATCAAATTAACTCTGATCTCTTAGCAGAAAACATGCAGACAAGAAGGCAATGAAAACCCTAAAAGAAAAAATCTGCCAACCAAGAATCATCTACCCAGCAAAATTGTCAATCAAATATGACAGTGCAATAACAATATTCCAGGATAAACAGAAGCTAAGAGACTTTGTCAAAGCCAACCCAGCACTTCAAAACATCCTAAAGGGAGTACTTTGGATTGAAAACCAACAAGAACAGACAACTACCAGAAATTGACATATGTGACAGCAGCACCTGGAACCCTTCGACAGCTAGAAGAGTCCAAAGTAGAACAAAATTACAACAATGAATTCAGAGGGCCTGGTAGGTCAGTCAAAGAGCAAAATAATGCCAATGTTAAGGAAGGGGAAAATATGGGAACAGAGATACAGGTGGTAAGGAAGTCAGGTAGATTGTAGGATAAATCATAGGGCAACTTCAAAGAAAATTAGTACTTCATATCATACCAAGAAAATGAAGATCCCAGAAGAACACAGAAACTTTAAAACTACGAAGAAACTGACCAGAAAGAACACTAAAAACATGAACTCAGCACAGGAAGGCATGCAGAACAATGCAACTAGCAGCACAAAAACTTAATATAATGAAAGCAGTTAAGTCATACCTTTCGATAATTACACTGAATGTCAATGGATTAAATGCAGCAGTTACGAGCCAGAGAGTGGCAGAATGGATAAGAAAAAAGGACCATTCAATATGCTGCTTGCAAGAGATACATCTTATATACAAAGACAAAAACATTATTAAAAGTTCAAGGATGGAAAAAAAAATGTACCAAACTAATTGCAATAAAAAAATGAACAGGAGTAGCAATACTACTCTCTGATTAAATAAACTTTAAGGCAAAAACCAGCATAAGAGATAAAGAAAGACACTATCTCATGATTAAAAGGTCAATTGAGCAAGATGACATAACCATAATAAATATCTACACTCCTAATGAAAGAGCCCCAAGATATATAAAGCAAACCCTACTAATATTGAAGAAAGAAATAGACATATCTACAATAATAGTGGGACATTTCAATACACGACTTTTGAAAAAGGATGGAACAACCAGAAAGAAACTCAACAAAGATACAGAGGAACTAAACATTATCAATCAACTTG
>NW_006408816.1:523912-526255 GCF_000296735.1 Chrysochloris asiatica | reverse complement strand
AAAAAAAAAAAAAAATCCCTTCTGGGACTGAAAGTTAAAAGTAATCAACAAGTCGTATATGCTTGTTGGTGAGCACCAGGATCTACTTGTGAGTGGAACTGGGAGAAATGTAGCAAAGAAGACACGGACTGAGTTGGAACATATTCTACTGGCAACCATTGATATTGAAATAAGAGAAGAGGGAAGGCTGACTAGTTTGAAGTTAGGGAGTTGTGTGAGCTCCTGAGCCCACAAGCACTGACCTATCCCCTAGGGGTTAGGGCTGAATGTGAAGTGGAAAGCTGCTGTGAAGTGCAGGGAGGTGTGTGTGAACTCCCAAATTTACAACTGGTACCCATTTGACCTAATTTGGATGGCTAGGGTTGAGTTGATCAGAACCTGATCAGATGAAGATAAAGATGTTGGATACTGTGAGCAATTGTCAATTGATAGAATTTGTTGGACTGGACATTAGCTTATGGCTGCAATTGCTCAAAATTCCAACCAGAATGGAAGATTCTTCAGTTCAAGGACATGCTTGTCTACGTCAGTGCACTGAGTTGATGTTGTTGTTGTTGCTAAGTGCCGTTGAGTCAGTCTGGAGTCATAGAGAGCCTATATAGGGTTTCCAAGGAGCATCTGGTGAGTTTGAACTGCTGACCCTGTGGTTCAAAATAGGGATGGGCAATTTAGACATTGGCTCTCAAAAATGGGCTGTGCTATAAAAGCATGAAGTGGCTGGCTTACAATCTTTCATGTATGTGCTTAGTTTTAGAAGGAGGGGACAAGAGAGAATCCCCACTGAATAGTTTTCCTCTATTCTAGATGTATCTGGTGAAAGGGAGGAGGGAGATGATGCTGATAGGATTTTATGATATCAATTGTGAGTAATTGTTAGTAGGGTTAATTGTGATTATCAAAACTGTAATTGTAGAAGATGTGTAAGTAAAAGGAAGGAGTAGTTTTCTTTCATTTCAGATGATACTAGAATTGTTATTAAGAAAGAGCATGAGCAGAACTTGGGATCCCTGTCTTGAAAAGTGGCAACAGCAGATACAGTGGCAGAGGTGCTGGCATGGAAACGCAGAGCAACCATGGACTCTAGACCATAGGCTGAGTAAGACTTTGTGTCTAAGGGCAGGAGGCTGACTTTCAGAATGTGCCCTTTGAACTTTCGAATCAATATATATTTTGTTTTGCTTTGTTTTGCATATATGGGTCAAATTTTTTTTTTGCTTTGTTAATTTGTGACTTTTAAGATGTAAATGGCATCAATGCATTTTCAGTAATGCATGTTTTAGTTATATCATGTTAGGTGCAATTTTCTTGATTTAGAGATTATGCATATCATTTATAGGTGTCAAGTTGACAAGGGTGGAATGTAATGCTTATAGTGTGTCAGCATGACTAGGCAATGATTTCCAGAGATTTAGCATTTGGGTTGTGCTTACTCCCGTGGTGATAAAAGCCAATACAGGATTATTTAGACCTATGATGAGTGGTTATGAGCAGCTAATCAATTGAAGGGCTACTTCCTTGGGGTGTGGCCTGCTCATCTGCCTAACTGTTCTCTCATTCGCCTTGTTCTTCTATCCCCCTCCGCCTTCTTGTGTATTGCCTGCTACCACCCTCCCCAACCCAGCACCCAAGCTTTCCAGTGTTTAATCCCTACCCTGTGCTCTATCGTCCCCTCCCTCCTCTCCTCTCATCCCATACATCCCATTGAGCAGGAATTATATATACAGTTTTTTCCCCCTTTTAGGTGGGTTATTTTCTTAGTTTTTTACAATGATGGTCTTATGCAGTATTTCTCATTTTGCGACTAACTAATTTCACTCAGCATAATGTTCTCAAGGTTCATCCATGTTATGCGTTGGCTTGCATCTTCTTTGTTGTGCTTCAAGGTAGTATAGTATTCCATTGTGTGTGTGTGTACCACAATTTGTTTATCCATTCTTCAATTAATGGGCACTTAAACTGTCTCCATCTTTTTGTTATTGTAAATAGTGCTGCTATGAAAAAATGGGCAAAGATCTGGAACCAGAAAACCAAAAAGGAAGAACATGCTCTGCATTTCTCAAGCTGGGGGAACTGAAGGAAAAATTCAAGCCTTGACTCTTGTTATTGAAACATTCTCTGGGAAAATTATTGAATGATGCAGAAAGCATCAAGAGACAATGGAAGGAATAAGGAATACACAGAGTCACTGTACCAAAAGGAAACAGTTCATGTTCAACCATTTTAAGAGGTAGTATATGATCAAGAGCCAATGATACTTAGGGAGGAAGTCCAAGGTGCATTGAAGGAATTGGCAAAGAACAAGGCACCAGGAATTGATGGAATAAAAATTGAAATCTTTCAAGA
>NW_006408816.1:502339-523430 GCF_000296735.1 Chrysochloris asiatica | reverse complement strand
CTGTATGCTGAGCAAATAATCCAAGAAGCTGGGTTCTATAAAGAACAACATGGCATCAGGATTGGAGGAAGACTCATTAACAAGCTGCTATATGCAGATGATACAACCTTGCTTACTTGTAAAAAGGACATAAACTTTGTAAAAAGGACATAAACATTTACTGATGGAGATCAAAGAGCACAGCCTTCGATATGGATTATATCTCAATGTCAAGAAAGCAAAAATCGTCACCACTGGAACAATAAACAACATTCTTATCAAGGGAGAAAAGATTGAAGTTGTCAAGGACTTCATTCTTCTCGGATCAACTATCAACACTCATGGAACAGCAGTCAAGAGATCAGACAACACATTGCATTAGGCAAATCTGCTGCACAGGAATTTTTTAAAGTGTTGAAGAACAAAGATGTGAGCTTGAGGACTAAGATGTGCCTGACCCAAGCCATGGTGTTTTCAATAACCTCATATGGATGTGAAAGCTGGACAGTGAATACAGAAGACCATAGAAGAAGTGATGCCTTTGAGTTGTGGTGTTGGAGGAGAATATTGAAAGTGTCATGGGCTGACAAAAGAACCAATTAATCTGTTTTGGAAGAAGTGTTGCCAGAGTGCTCCTTAGAAGCCAAGATGGCCAGATTTTGTCTCTCATACTTTGGACATATTGTCAGAAGGGAACAGTCGCTGGAGAAGGATGTCATGCTGGGTAAGGTGGAGGGTCAGAGAAAAAGAGGAAGACCTCCAATGAGATGGATTGGCCAAATGGCAGCATCAATGGACTCAAGCATGGCAACAATAGTGATGCTGGCCCAGGTTCAGGCAGTGTTTCATTCTGCTGTGCATTAAGTCGCTATGAGTTGGTACCGACTGGATGGCACCTAACAACAACAACAAATGAACATTGGTGTGCATATATCTACTCGTGTTATGGCTCGTATTTCTTGTGGGTAAATACCAAGTAGAGGTATTTCTCTTTCCAACCTTCTGAGTAAGTGCCATATTGCTTTCCAGAGTGGTTGGACCATTTTGCAATCCCACTAAAAATGTAGGAGGCTCCCAGTCTCCCCACATCCTCATTAGCATTTATTATTCTCTTCTTTTTTGATCTTTACTGTTATTGCTGATGTGAAATAATATCACATTGTTGTTTTGATTTGCATTTCTCTGATGCTAGTGTTTGTGAACATTTCTTTATATGTTTGTTGGCTGCCTGGATCTCTTCCTTGGTGAAGTGTCTGTTCATGTCCTGTGCCCATTTTTTAATTGGGTTATTTGTCTTTTTCTTGTAGAGTTGTTGTAGTTTCCTATATATTACATAAATGACTCCGTTATCTGATGTGTCATTACAAAAGATTTTCTTGCATTCTATGAGTTGCATTTTTACACTTTTGGTGAAGTCTTTTGATGCATATAAGTTTTTAATTGTTAGTATGTCCCAATCATCTATTTTGTCTACTTTTGTTTGTGTAATTTTCAATATGTTTTGTAGTCTATGTATGCCCTGAATTAGAGCCCTCACATTTGTCCCTATTTTTTCATTGATGACTTTCATAATTCTGTGATTCACATTTAGGTCTTTAATCCATGCTGAGTTGGTTTTTGTATAGCACATGAGATAAAGGTCTTGCTTCAATCTTTTGCATATCACTTTCCAGTTCTGCCAGCACTATCTGTTAAAGAGACTATCTCCTCCCCATGAAATATACCTAGGCACTTTGTTGAAAATCAGTTGGCTGTGTGTGGATGGGTTAATTTCTGGATTCTCAATTCAGTTCCATTTATCAATGTATCTTTCATTGTACCAGTACCAGGCTGTTCTGACCATTGTAGCCATGTAGTAAATTTTGAAATTGGGGAGTGAGAGGCTTCCAACCTTATTCTTCATCTTAAGCAGTGCTTTGCTTATCCTGGGTCTCTTTCCTTTCCATATAAAGAAAGTAATTGTCTTTTCCATCTCTTTGAAGAATGTTGTTGGAATCTGGATTGGGATTGCATAATATGTGTAAATTGCTTTGGACAGTGTTGACATTTCCGCGATATTGAATCTTCCTACCCAGGAACATGGTATGTTCTTCCACTTCTGTAAGTCTCTTTTGGTTTCTTGTAGCAGTGTTTTGTAATTTTCTTTGTATAAGTTGTTTCTCTGGTTATGTTTATTCCTATATATTTCATCTTTTGTGTGGCTATTGTAAATGGTATTGCTTGCCTGATGTCATTTTAAGCTCTGTCATTGTTACTGTAGAGGAATCCAACTGATTTTTACATGTGGATCTTATACCCTGCCACTTTACTAAATCTTCCAATGATGTCTAGTAGCTTTTTTTACTGAGTCTTTGGGGGTTTCTATGTATAGGATAATATCATCTGCAAATAGAGAGAGTTTTATTTCCTCTTTGCCAATTTGGATGCCTTTAATTTCTCTATAATGCCATATAGCTCTGGCTAAGATTACCAAAACAATATTGAATAGGAGTGGTGAAAAAGGCAACATTGTCTGGTTCCTTTTGCAGAGGGAAGGCTTTAAGATTCTCTCCATTGAGAGTAATGTAGGTTGTTGGTTTTGTATATATGCTCTTAATTATGTTGAGGAATTTCCCTTCAATTCCTACTTTGTTGAGTGTTTTTATCAGGAATGGATGTTGCATTTTGTCAAATGCTTTTTCTGCATCAATTGATATGATTTTTCTTTTTTCTTATTTATATGGTGGATTACATTGATTGTTTTTCTAATGTTGAACCATCCTTGCATCCCTTTTATGAAACCCACTTGGCCATTATGTATTATTTTTTGATGTGCTACTAGATTCTGTTGAGAATTTTTTGCATCTATGTTCATGAGGGATATTGGTCTATAATTTTCTTTCTTAGTGAAGTCCTTCCCTGGTTTTGGTATGAGGGTCTGGACTTATGGTCAAGTGCTTATCCTACATCACCACACCAGAACTCCATTAATACACTTGTTTCTGTTGTTGTTAAATGGTAATTATTGTTGTTAGGTGCTTGTTGTGGTTGATGTTAGGTGCCATCAAGTCATTAGATGTTTATTCAGTGCTAATTAAAGAAAGGTCTAAAAATAAATCACAAGGAGCTCTGGTAGTGTAGTGGTTATGAATCGGGCTGCTAACCTCAAGGTCGGCAGTTCAAAACTACCAGCGGTTCCGCGGGACAAAGATGAGGCATTCTGCTCTCATAAAGATGTACAGCCTCGGAAACCCTGTGCAGGGTCACTATGAGTTGGAACCAATTTCATGGTGCTTAACAACAACAACAACAACAAAAACAAATCACACACAGATTTTTAAGTTTAAATTAGATGAGGTCTATTCAATTGATAGAGGACAAAAAACAAATACAAAAACAAAAACAAAAAAAACATGAGGAAGAATATGTTTTGTTTCTTAGGGAACATTGTGCAGAGAATTTGATCCCCTCAGACCTAAATATGGTTTGCAAGTCCTTGACTGGCCAAATCAGTCTTCTTTGGTCTCATGACACCACACAGAAAAATGCAAAAATTACCCTAAAAGCCATGACTTTCTCAGTTTGAATATTACTGCCTTTCTTTAAGCGGTAGTCTTTGATGGTTCTATCGTATGTCTCTACATCATTACCTATATCTATATCTGCTGTTGTTAGGTGCTATGAGTTGTTGTTGTTGTTGTTATGTGCCGTGGAGTTGATTCCGACTCATAGCAACCCTGTACAGGGTTTCCAAGGCTGTAAATCTTTACAGGAGCAGAAAGCCTCATCTTTCTCCCACGGAGCAGCTGGTAGTTTCATACTGCTGATCTTGCGGTTCACAACCCGATTCATAACCACTATGCTACCAGAGCTCCTTACCTATATCTATATCTGCTGTTGTTAGGTGCTATGAGTTAGGTTTGACTTATAGCATCCCAATGTACAACAGAACGAAATGGTGCACTAGCCACACAATCTTAGCGATGTTTGAGTCCATTCTGGAAACTACTGTGACAATTCAATCTCACCAAGGATCTTTTTGTTTGTGGACCATCCACTTTGCCAAGTATGATGTCCTTCTCCAGGGACTAGTCTCTCCTGATAATATGTCCAAAGCACATGAGATGCAGTTCTACCATCCACACTTCCAAGGAGCATTTTGGCTCTATTTCTAAGAACGATGTATGTGTTTGACCATGGTACTTTCAGCATTGTTTGTCAACACCATAACTCAAATGTATATCTGTTTTATAAACATAACATATGAATGCATTAGAGTTAAAATTCTGAAGCATGAAGACTGCAGTCTACAATGGGAATCTTAACTTCATTTTGAGTCTTTATAGAAATTAAAACTCCATTTGAGGACAACAATGTGGCTTTGTGTTGATACAAGCCCGGGGAGAGGCAGTTGCCCTTGGGAGGAGTGTGGTTCAAAGTAGATTATACAGAAAGATGCTCTCACAAAGAATTAGGGACCTTGCTTGGACATTTATTTAAAGTAGCCAATATTTATAATATTATCTAATTAAAGTAAAAGTTGGAGTCCTGGTGACTATGACTTAGGGTAGCATGATTATGAGTTATATCCTGACCACTGCATAGCCAAAACCTGAGAACAAATCCTGTAAACTTTTTTAACCTACAATTATGTACATATCCCAGTCAGGGTCCTTTGACTCACTTCTGTAGTTCCCCTACAATAGTGATGAATTGATGTGCCACCAATCATAATCTTGGGATGATTTCCTTTGATCTCTATTGTATGTAATGAAAACCATGGTTATGATTTATCAAATTTCATTGCATTCTGTACTGTGTACATGCTGACATGTTTCCTCATCAGAGATGATTGTCTTTGTTTTGTCTTTGTCCTGACTAAGTGTAGCGTTGTGTGTTAATGCGCTGGCCTGCAAGATCGCTTTGAACTGCAAGGTCTGTAGTTCAAGCTCACCAGCTGACTCCATGGCACTTAACAACAACAACAACAATAGAACATGTTTATGAGTTTTGATGGTGCAGTGGGTTAAGTGTTTGGTAGCTAATCAAAAGGTAGGTTGTTGGAATCGACCAGCTACTCCACTGAGAAAACTGTGACAATATGCTTCCATCCAGATAGGAGACTCTGTGGAACAATTCTACTCTGTCCTGTAGGGCTGCTATTTATCTACTTCTATTTGAGGTCTCTTTCTCCTCTTCTTGTTTCTGTTAGGTGCCATGTAGTCAGTTTCAACTCGTAACAACTCTCTATAGGGCTGGTGTGGTTAGCAGTTAGCATATGATGAACACAGTACAAAATAAAATGTAATTTTGATCAATGCTTTGAAGACAAATAAAATATAAAGTAAAAACATAATTTTTAGTAAATAATGACTTGAAACTTTGTCTTATTTAATCAATCTTTCTGTTTTTCATAAAGTAAATCTTTTGATATTTAAAAAAAAATCATCTCTTCTTCCTTAGCTGTGATCTAAATAAATTTAACTTTCTTGCTCTTCTTCTAAATATGAAACTTTGTTCCTTGTCCAGAGGCAAATCTGTGAAAAACAACATCCTGGAAAGCGCTGAAATTGCATAGCTATCTAAACATCTGACACCCATCTTTTAAATGGCTTTACCATAATATTAGCTCAAAAATACAAGTCAAGCTCGTTAATCTTTTACTTAATACATTATTGCACAATATGAAAATTACCACTGCATCTTCTTTGCTTTCAGTAATGAAAACTGGTCTTGGATGTGCTCAAAGTAATTTTTTTCTAGTTTCTTCTCTTTCTGTACTCAGCAGGACAAGATCATATAGTCTGCTTTGACCCATGGCAGGCTCTTAAATATGAAAGTATTATTTTTTAGTTGCTGAATGATCTCTTACAGCTGGCAAAGGGAACTGTAATGGTTAGTGGAAATTGCTCAGTGGAGCCCCCCATTAAGAGTTGCCCAAGGCATGTGCTTCATATGCCATACTTTAAATGTATCTCTGTTCTTTTCTGTGTCTATGAAACTGGAGCATAAAAGCTTCATATCTATTACTCTTGATATTATTGATACATCTTAGTATTTCTAACGAATAGTCAGGATATCCTGTATTTTTATATGTGAAAATTCAAAAGCAAGGAAGCAAGTTCTTTCCTTTGAATGCTATTATACAGGACAAAGGAGTTAACTGATTAATTCCAGGGGTCTGTTATTTGTAAACTGGTCCTTAAATAAGGATACTTGACAGATGCCTTTTGCTCCAGATGGTACCATTTAACTGCTTGTGTTACTCATGAGTGGTTTTCTGCTTTAGTTTAAACAAATACTTAACACAGCAATTCTGTTATCAAGAATTCTTTCTTAAAATTGGAACAAAATCCTGAAGTGTGGCATGAAGTGGCAGCACGAGCAATTTCCTTCAGTATGAGACACATGGGTTAAAAATAAATGGAGCATGAAGGTACTGGTGGGGATAAAAAGAAGTCTAGCCAAACGGAAAGAACAAAGTGCTTTGGACTTAGTTTGAAAGCCTGAGTGCAAACCCTCCCTTTGTTACTTATTAGCCTTGTTACCTTAGTAGGTCACTTGATTTTTTTGAGCCTTTGCTTTGCCAACTAAAACTGTAGGGAGGAAGTCATCCTTTTCATTGAATTTCTTGGAAGATTAAGTAAAATAATTGATAGTTTCCAACATTTTCTCTTATGAATGTTAACAGAACTTATCAGGTGGGTGAGAGGGGAAAGAAACGAAAAAAAAGAAAGAAAAAAGTTTCATGGATGCATTATCTTCAGATATAATAAAATAAGCCAAGAAATACTTTTTCAATAAAAGGCTTGTCGGTTATTGAATTGCTAATATGCTTTGTGCCTTTTCAAAAGGACATAGATGTCTGGTGGGTGTGGTTATGTACCGTGGAGATGGTTCTGACTCACAGTGACCCTGTTTCTGAAATTGTAAATCTTTATAAGAGCAGGAAGCCTATGTTTCTTCCACAGAGTGGCTTGTAGTTTCGAACTATTGACGTTGTTAGCAGCCCAACGTGTAACTCACTGAGTTACCAGAGTTCCTTTTAGGCGTCACTAGGCATCCCAGATGTATTTGGCCCATAGCTAGCACCCTTGTTGGGGAAATAGTCTGTGGAAACACTACCCTATTCTCTAACCAGTTGTTGTTGAGTCAATTTCAACTCATTGTGATGCCATGAGAAGAACTGTGTTCTGGAGGGTTTTCAATGGTTGATTTTTTGAAAGTGCATCAGCAGGACTCACAGTAGGGACTTCCTAATCTCTAAAGAGCTGTTCTAATACAAATTGTTAAAAATTTAGATGTAACATTAGACAGAAATATGGGACTTGTATTTGATTGATTGGTCTTCTGAAGACCTTTCCTATTTGATTAGAACACAGGATTTTTTTTTTTTTAGTTGGAGAGGGAAAGACAAAGCTCTATGCTAGCACTCTTCTTGAACTGGACAACTTTAAATTTACTTCTAACATTTTCTAATTTTTCTATTATTACTGCTTAATTCCTTAGATATTCATATATAGTGACAGGAGAACTTTTATTCTCACTCTCATATTTCAATATACTTGACTACGTTGTTTTAGTTAAGTGCTATTGAGTCGATTCCAACTCACAGCAACCATGTATAGGCTTTCTGAGGAGAGACTAATGAAATTGAACCTCAGCCTGGCAGTTCAAACTGACCTTGTGGTCGAGTACTTATCTTACAGTGCCACACCAGGACTCAATATTTGACTACAGCCACCTAAGAATCTTATTTCGCAGCTTTGACCTTGTTTTAATTCTTCAGTAGAAGAAAATCCTCTTTAGAGTTGAATATGTTGTTGTTTTTAAGAGCCATCGAGTTAGTTCTGACCCATAGCAACCCTGTATAGGGTTCCAAGGAGCAGTTGGTGAGCTTGAACTGCCAACTTTGCAGTTTAAACTGACTTTGCAATCCAGCACATGAATCTGCAGCACCACACCAGGACTCCAGAGTTGAATATACATATACTTGTTAATTAATTCATCCAGCTATCATATATCTGTTGAGCAACTCTCAAATACCAGGTGATGAAATGCAGACACTGCCCTGTCACCACAGATTTATATTCTCTTCTGAAAACACAGAGTAGATTTTGTTTTTATTGTTTCCCATGAGGAGCAGGGGTCTTCATTCTTCTTTTCTAATTTAACCTATTATTGTTGTTGTTAAGTGCCATCAAGTTGGGTCCGACTCATAGCGACTCTGGATAGGGTTTCTGAGGAGTAGATGGTGAGTTTGAATCTCCAACCATTATGACTCAAACTGAACTTTTGGTCCAGTATTTATCTTAAGATGCCACACTAGGGCTCCATTTAATGTATTAGCATTGCATAATTTTAAAAAGCACTTCTCCTTTATAAGACTGACATCTTCATTCTAACTTGGCCACAGAAAATTCTATTTAAATGTCAAGTTTTAATACAACAGAACAAATCCTGGTGTGACACTGTAGGATGAGCACTGGACGGCTAATCACAAGGTCAGCAGTTCAAACCCACCAGTCTCTCCTCAGAAACCCTATACAGGGTTGCTATGAGTCAGAATTGACTTAACAGCACTTAACAACAACAACAACAATGCAACAGAAAATTAAACTGATAATTTAATTTCACCATCAATGTTGTGTGCTGTCGAGTTGGTTCCAACTCATAATGACCCTGCATAAGGTTTCTAAGAGCCGCTGGTATATTTGAACCACCAACCTAGTGCTTAGCAGTTCGGTGCTTATCCTACAGTGCCATACCAGGGCTCGATATTATAATGTCACCATCAATACCATATACAAGGAGTCCTGGTGTGGCACTGTGAGTTAATGCTTTGGATTGCAAAGTCAGTTTGATCCACAAGGTTGGTGGTTCAAGCTCACCAGCTGCTCCTCAGAAACCCTATACAGGGTTGCTATGGGTCGGAACTGACTCAACAACACTTAACAACAACATCAACAACCATATACAAAAGGAATCCTGTTAGTGTAGTAGGTTAGGCCAGAAGTTCGAATCCACCAGTCACTCTGTGGGAGGAAGGCGAGGATTTCTGCTCCTGTAAAGATTTTATCCTTGGAAATCCCATGCAGAATCACTATGAATTGGAACCAATTCAATGACTCACAACCTCAACAACAGGAACAATTGTATACTGTTGTTGTTGTTGTTATGTGCCGTTGAGTCGGTTCCGACTCATAGAGACCCTGTACTGGGTTTCCGAGGCTGTAAATCTTTATGGAAGCAGAAAAACCCATATTTCTCCCATGGAACAGCTAGTAGTTTCGAACTGCTGACCTTGAGGTTTGCAGCCGGATTTGTAACCACTACGTTACCAGAGCTCACATATTAGGGGGCTTTGAAAATTTGTGGACCCATTTTGAACTTTCAGGGAATGATAGAAGAGTAGGCAAACTGCTAAAACAAACCCTCTGTAATTAAACATGGGAAACCAATTAAAACAAATACAAAAGATGAACTTAAAAACTTGAGCTTCAGATAATAATACAGAAGTAGATTGAGTGCCGCCCGAAAGAGGAAGCTGACCAAAAGCAGCAAGACAGAAGAAAAACAGATGAGTTGCCAGCTGGCATGGAGTAGCACAGCCATTTTCACCTTTGCAAGTGACTAAAGGAGCTCTGGTAGTGTAGTGGTTACAAATCGGGCTGCTAACCTCAAGGTCGGCAGTTCGAAATTACCAGCTGTTCCGTGGGAGAAAGGTGAGGCTTTCTGCTCCTGTAAAGATTTGCAGCTTTGGAAACCCTGTACAGGGTTGCTATGAGTCAGAACCGACTCCACGGT
This sequence comes from Chrysochloris asiatica, assembly GCF_000296735.1. NCBI lineage: Eukaryota > Metazoa > Chordata > Mammalia > Afrosoricida > Chrysochloridae > Chrysochloris > Chrysochloris asiatica. The sequence goes on along the minus strand of NW_006408816.1, from coordinate 513,665 downwards.
ACTCAACAGTAGCAGCGGCAATGATATAGTGGCCACCAGGCACAAAATGTAGCTGGAGGATGGAGGCAACGTGATGCTATTCTTCTTTGTTTCCTTGCCCTGTGGGTCTCTGGAAACATGACAGTTCCATCATTGCTAACTCAGTGGTCAGTGGTTCCCCATCCTGCACAACCTCTGCTTCTGGAGGTGTGTGACCCACCTGAACTATGTTAAATGATGGCAAACAGAGGTCTGTGTTCATACTTCCAGTCTCTGTCACATCCACCAGGAGGCAAGTGGTAAGTACTTGAGAACACACCATCATATTGTCATTGTAGTTGTCATTGTTAAGTGTCTCGGAAACCCTATACAGGGTTGCTATGAGTTGGTTCCAACCCATAGCAACCCTGTATAGGGTTTCTGAGGAGCGGCTGATGAGCTTGAACCACCAGCCTTGTGGTTCAAACCGACTTTGCAGTCCAGTGCATTAGCCTACAGAGTCACAAGACACCACTATGTTTCAGAGAAAATAATTACATTACATGAAGAAACAAGACAGAGTACCTCAAACAAGTGTCCAAAATACAGTTATCAAATAGAATACCAGAAATGAAATCAAACTACTTGACAAGAAATTTAAAATCAAATGCTATTTCGGTGACTTCAATGATTGAGAGAAAGGTCAACAAAAGCAAGGAAAAAACAAACAAACAAAAAAGCTTTAGAAGAATCAGAAATACACTATAAAAATGATCTGACGAATAAATGAAAAACTGGAAATCATGCAAAAACAGCAATTACAAAGTCCAAAGATTATTATTAAGACTTCAGACGTAGTACATTGAAAGGGCAAATAAGTAGAATTGAGTCAATGGAAAACAGAACTAGTGAGTTTGAAGACAGGTCTCAATATTCATCTGCTGTTTTTGTAGTTGTTAGGTGCCATCAAGTCAGTGCAGACCCATAGCGACCTTATGCACAGCAGACCGATCCTGGGCCAACCTCACTATTGTTGCCACACTTAAGTCCATTGATATTGCCACTTGGCCATCCATCTCTTTGGGGGTCTTTTTCTCTGACTCTTCACCTTACCAAACATGGTATGTTGAGGACCGGCCTCGACACGAGTGTTTGGTTCATGAGGTGGGGATATCTGGCAGTGGTAGAAATATAGAAAGACACACAAGGACACAATGAGAGACAAAGAGACACCCCGAAACCAGAGTGGATGCGTTACTGGCGTCCGGCAGATCCGGCATGGTGAACATCTGAGCTATAAGGGCGGTAAGATCCCGCATAGTAAACATCTTAGCTATGTGGGCAGTACACACCCCTTACTATCTGGTCAGCAACGCATGCCTAATCAGCCGTATAGCACGCTATCCAAGCTGTAATGCACCCTGGATTCGTCCTGTGCCTCCGTTTTATTTAGGGGAGGAACTATACACAAAGCTGGGCGGGACTAAGACAAGGTACAGCTAACATACGTAATTTTCCAGACATTCAGACAGCTTTACATCATACTTCGCAGGTTCGAATCTCACAACCACAACTTGGTTTCTCAAGCTTAATTAACATACCTTTTAGCACCTAGCCTCAAATGGGGGAAGGAAAAGGAGGATTGGGAGAAGTCCCATTGTGTCGGCTGTCCAGCCCAGGTTCTTCAGGAAAAGAGATGCCTGGGTGAATAGGGCTGTACCTGGAAACACTTTAGGGAGGGTGTCCTTTTGACCTTAGAACAAAGACCCGGGAAGTAGCCAAACTATTTTTAGTTAATCCTTGGGAGAAAAGCTTTACCTTTGAAACCTTTTACAGTCTCGGCTTTTGGGAAAATATTACATTTTATCTGTGGATATCAGGGCTTCATGTATGCAATTAATAATAAACATAACTGAATACTAAGATGAAAAACAGTTTGCTATGTCTGCTAGGTGGCTAAAGTTTGTTCCTCAGAGCCAGCGGCCTGTACGATCTGCAACACTCGGGCCCACAGGGCCTCGAACTCCTGACCGGGTCCGGACGGTCTGCAACAATGATATCCTTCCCCAGTGATGGTCTCCTGACAATGTCTGAAGTATGAGAGATGAAGTTTGGACAGCTAGGCCTCCAAGGAGCACTCTGGCTGCACTTCTTCCAAAACAGATCTATTGGTTCTTTTGGCAGCCCATGGCACTTTCAATATTTTCCATCTTTTTAAAAGCATAAATTCTTCTACGGTCTTCTTATTCACTGTCCAGCTTTTGCATGCGTATGAGGTTATTGAAAATACCATGGCTTGGGTCAGGCACACCTTAGTCCTCAAGCTGACATCTCTGCTCTTCAACACTTTAAAAAGGTCTTGTGCAGCAGATTTGCCTAATGCAATACATTGTTTGATTTCTTGATTGCCTCTTCCATGAGTGTTAATAGTTGATCCAAGAAGAATGAAGTCCTTGACAACTTCAATCTTTTCTCCGTTGATAAGAATGTTGTTTATTGGTCCAGTGGTGAGGATTTTTGTTTTCTTTTTATTTGTTCTGTGGTGAGATTTTTGTTTTCTTGACATTTAGATGCAATCCATACCGAAAGCTGTGCCCTTTAATCTTTATCAGTAAATATTTTAAGTCTTCTTCGCTTTCAGCAAGCAAAGTTGTATCATTTACATACCACAGGTTGTTAATGAGTCTTCCTTCAATCCTGATGCCACTTTTTCTTCATATAACCCAGATTCTTGGATTATTTGCTCAGCATACAGGTTGAATAAGTATGATGAAAGAATACAACTTTGTCATACACCTTTCATAATTTTAAAACTTTCAGTGTTCCCATGTTTTGTTCGAACAACAGCCTCTTGGTCCAGGTACAGATTCTTCATGAGCACAATTAAGTATTCCGGAATACCCATATTTCCAAATGTTGTCCATAGCTTGTCATGATCCACACAAGTGAAAGCCTTTGCGTAGTCAATAAAGCACAGGTAAACATCTTTCTGATATACATCTGCTTGAGGAGTTCAAATCCACCAGCCACTCCTTGGAAACCCTATTCCAGGTCACTATGAGTCAGAACTGAATCAATGGCATTAAAATATCACCAATAAACAAAGGAGTAAGGAGCTCTGGTAGCGTAGTGGTTACAAATCAGGCTGTGAACCTTAAGGCCAGCGGTTCGAAACTACCCGCCGCTCTGCGGGAGAAAGATGAGGCTTTCTACTCCCGTAAAGATTTACACCCTTGGAAACCCTGTACAGGGTTGCTATGGGTCAGAACCGACTTGATGGCTCTTAACAACAACAATTGCAAAAAGAGTAAAAATATCCAAAGAAAACCTAAGATTTATATGGGACACTATTAAAAAGAATAAAGAGAATAACTTGCATGTGATTGGAATTCCTTAATAGGAAGTGACATCATGAAAGATGAGAAGATAGCCATTCAATTCAAACAGGATAGATGGCCCCCTGCTGCAAAACAAAAACACACACAAAAAACCCCCACAAAAACACCAAGACATGTTATTATCAAGCTTTTCAGAACCAAAGTCAAAGAAAGAATACTGAGAGCAGCTCAGGAAAAGTGAAAAGTGACCTACAAGGAAAACTTGAGAATAAGACAAAGCTCTTGTTTCTCAGCAGAAACCATGAAGACAAGAAGACAATGACATTGGAATGGTATCTATAAAACTTTGAAAGGAAAAAAAATTGCCAACCATGAATTATATACCGAACAAAATTATCCATGACAATTGATGGTGAAATTAGAACATTTATAAACAGGAATTAAAAGAACTTGCAAAAAACAAGACTAACCTTACAAGAAATACAATCAAGAAGTTCTTTGGACAGAGAACCAACAATAGCAGACAACAACATGAGATTAATATACATGAATGAATATATCATCTATAACTCAACCCAGATATAGAAGTGTTCTAAGTTAAAGAAATCTGTAATACTGAAACTAGGAAATCAGTTTGCAATAACAACAACAAAAATAATCCATAAAGCAAAAAGAGGGAATAAAATAGTTATAGAACATTCAAATGAAGAGGAAATCAGATTTCAAGAAAAAAATAAAACAAAAAATAAACCTGTAACCTGAAAACTTAACAAGCCTTTCTTCTAGCCTTAACCCAACCTTAAACCTAACACTAAACCTAGTCTTAGTCATAACACTAACAGTGAACAAAGTCCTAGACCTTGCCTAGGTCTTGCCATAGTCCTAACCCTAACTTGCATACCTACCCATTCCACATAATCCGCCGCCCCCCCCAAAAGCAACAGAACACACCCCGTTTTCCTTTCAATTGCATTGCTATACAAAGCACGACTATCTGAATCACTTGTGATACTAGTGACTAGATTGCTAAGGTACACCAGCATTCAATTTTCTCTTCATGTTAAAAAAAAAAAAAAAAAAAATTGATGGAAAAATTACATTATTTTCTAATTCCATTTTTACATGAACCTTTTGAAGCCCCTTTGTAGGCACTATAGACATTCCAGTAAAATTGTTGCCATCTTGTAAGAGACATCTAATAATCCCTATTGAAATAGGCTGCTTTTAAATTAAATTCTCTGAAGTAAATTTTTATAGTTCTCTAAGACGTTTAGTCCTGGTGTGGTGTTGTGGGTTAATGCACCAGATTGCAAAGCCGTTTGAAGTGCAAAGTTGGCAGTTCAAGATCACCAGCTGCTCCTTGGAAACCCTATACAGAGTTGCTATGGGTTGGAACTGACTCGATGGCACTTAACAACAACAAGAAGAGAGTCCTGGTGTGGTGTTGTAAGATAAAGCACTGGATTACAAGGTCAATTTGAACAGCAAGGTTGGTGGTTCAAACCCACCAACCGCTCCTTGGAAACCCCTATAGTGTCACTATGAGTTGGAACCAACTTGATGGCACTTAACAACAACAAAAGACATTTAGAGTTAACATCTATTTTTCTATCTATATAGAAGAAATATCTTTCTGATATTAAAATAGGATGAGTTTCCAAGACAGGTTATGGAATTTTCCATTTCTGCCGCACATTTTTCCAGGGTAACTTAAAAGGAGTTCTCCTTAAAGACAAGAGATGATACAAAGATGATCCCAAGGTCCCATTAACTCTTATGCCCTGTGGGCCATTTAGCTGAATTTTCACTAATAAGCAGCATGTTTATGAAAAATGCCAAAATATACATTAGGCTTCACTATGAATATGTAAGAAGACTATATAGGTGAAATGATGGTTTGCCCATCAACAATTGGTCCTGTCTCTCCCGGAGATCAGTGTTCATTAAACTGCTACATGACACAGCGTTGTGATAGAGTATGCAAACAAGTATATGAAGCTATAAGATACAAAATGGCCCATATTTTCCTGCTATGGCAATCATCTTTAAAAATGGGAGAAAATATTTAAAATTTTATAATATGATGCATTATAAAATAGGAAAACACAGGTTTTTGGATTTATTAAAACAAAGGACATGAGATTTCAGTAATTTTGGATCATTTTGTATTGTACTTCCAGTACCTTCCCAGGCACACCCATTCACTTGCTTCTGCTATATTCTGGTTGGAATCTTGACAGAATACTTCTGTAGTTGAACAGTTCATGGCCAAAAATACTAGTTTCATTACCCATATCATTTTCACAGCTTGAATAACAATATCTTTAACGCTGGTGGTTATCTCAACTACATTTCAATAAAATATTTGCTTTGAGATGAGCAAGATTGAAACTTGATTTTTTTTTTTAAGTGATGAAAGAATGATATAAACAAACTCTAACTTCTATATGTTAACTGCTGTTGAGTCTGTTCTGACTCATGTTGTTATTGTTAGGTAGCTGAGTCAGTACTAACTTAAAGTGACCTTATGCATGACAGAATGAACACTGGCTGGTCCTGTGTTACACTTGTTGCTACACTTGAACCCATTGCTGCTGCCATGTGCCTATCCAATTCATTGGGGGTCTTCTTCTTTTTCACTGACCCACCACTTTACCAAGCACGATGTCTTTCTCCAGGGACTGGGCCCTTCTGATAAAATATCTGAAGTATGAGAGGAGAAGTCTGGCCATCCTGGCTTCTAAGGTTCATTCTGGCTGTACTTCTTTCAACACAGATTTGTTTGTTCTATAGGCAGTTCATATTTGCAAAAAACATGTCTGACTTTCCCTGGCTTCACAAGGGGTATGAAAATCAAACTGAAAATCAGCTCAAGGCCATCTTTAAGGCACAGGTCAGACATGCTGCCACCCTTCAAACTTCTTTATTCTATTCTGACACTAACCATTCCTCCCACAACTATCTCTGTTTCACATCTGGGTTTGATAATCCTTTGCAATAGCCACACAGAACTCATTAATGATTATGGGGTTTATTAGGGAAGTGAACAGGATAAAGTTCAGGATCAAACCTAACTTAGGATGCAGCAGTTCTCTAGACAGCAAATGGTTGAACATTGACCATTTGTTTTTAGTTTATGTATATTACATATCCTTCCAATTTCTTAGGATGCTTTCTGCATCATTCAATGTTTTGTCAATAGACTCCTTCAATATTGCAAATCGAGGCTTGAAATTTTTCTTCAGTTCCCTCAGCTGGAGAAATGCTGAGCATGCTCTTCCCTTTTTGTTTTCTAACTCCAGATTTTTTTCTAACTCTTGGTGGTGGTGGTTATGTGCTGTGGAGTTTGTTCCAACTCACAGTGACCCTGTACAGGGTTTCTGAGGTTACAAATCTTTACGGGAGCAGAAAGCCTCATCTTTCTCCTGCGGAACAGCTGGTAGTTTCAAACGGCAGATCCTGAAGTTAGCAGCCTGATTTGTAACCAGTATGCTACCAGAGCTCCTTTTTTTTTTTTTTAACTCATAGTGACCCTATATAGGGTTTTCAAGGAAGGCTTTTGGGGTTAAAATGTCAACCTTGTGGTTATCTGCCCCGTGCTTATCCTACAATGCCACACCAGGATTCCTAGCTCTATATAGCTATTGCTAAACATCTGATTGAAAGTCAAATGTCACAATTCAAAAATCAATAATCTAAATTGTCCTTAGCTGTATTATGTATTTGTCCTCCATTTTATGATCTGATGTAATTATCCATCCTATGTGTGGCAAATTCTTACCTCTATGATGCTAATAATACTAGGATGAGAGACAGTTATGCTAATGAGTCATGACACAATCTAAAATATTAGTTTTTGTCTTGAGTCAAACTTTTTTGGATATAAAATAGATTAAGCAAGGAAGCAGAGATCAGAGAGACCTCCTACCACAAAGAAAAAGGAGCCAGGTGCAGAATGTCATGTCTTAGGATGCAGAGTCCCTGCGCTGAGAAACTCTTAGAAGATTAATGACAAGGACCTTCCCTTAGTGTTGACAGAGAGAGAGAACCTTCCCTTGTAGCTGATGCTCTAAATTCAAACTTCTAGTCTCATTAATAGTGAAAGAAAAAATTTCTGTTTTAGTTGGTTGTTGGTTGGTTCTGTGCTATGAAGTTGGTTCCGACCCACAGCTACCCTGTACAGGATTTCCGTGGCTGGTGTTGTGGGTTAATGCGCCACACTGCAAAGCCTTTTGACCTGCAATGTCGGTGGTTCAAGCTCACCAGTCACTCCTTGGAAACCCTATGAAGGATCGCTATGGGTCGGAACCGACTCGACGGCACTTAACAATAAACAACAACAATCTTTACAGAAGCAGAAAGCCTCATATTTCTCCCACAGAACAGATGGTAGTTTCAACCTGTTGACCTTGAGGTTAGCAGCCTGATTGGTAACCACTAGGTAACTTTGGCAGCAACCTAGCAGCTATAACTTGTTTTCACTACTCTGACTCATTCAATTCATAAAGATTGCAATCTTAGAAACCTTTTGAGGCAGTTCTAATCTACCTTTAGGGTTGTTATGAATTAGAATCCACTTGATGATTATGGGTTTTGTTTTCTCTATTGTATGAATTGGAATCAACTCTACGGCAGTGGATTAAGTTGGAGTCTGAGATGTTACAAACAGTGAATACTCTTGGCTGCTAACAAAAAAGTTGGAGGTTTGAGTCCATCCAGAGACACTGAAGAGGAAAGGTTTGGTGATCTATTTATATATATATATATATATAATTAGCCATTGAAAACCATAGGAGGACAGTTCTACTGTGATACATATGGAGAATTGACTCCCTAGCAACTGATTAAAGTTATCATCTCAAGCCTTCCAAAGCAGAATCTCTAAGTAATACTAAAATACTCTGGAAATCACAAAGAAGTTTGTGATAAAGTACATGCATATTCATATTGCTCAAATGATAGTTTTATTTTTAGTTAATTTCAATTATGGATGCCTTTCAGTTTTTAATCCAAATCTAGATAGGACCATAAATTCAGACAATCCCCCCCCCCCCCCATTTCTGGGCATCTATTTTAGAGATTTCTGCAATAGAGACATCTGTAAATACTGCTCCCTTTAGCTTAGCCTGTTAGCCTCTCATTAACATATAAAGCCAGACCTAGGGCCAGGGCGGGAGCTACACTCTGAGAGAAGAGTGGGCACATTACTTTTCTTGCTTCCCTCTTTCTCTTTTCCATCCTCTTTAGGTCACTGAGGGAAAGTGTTTGCCCTCTTTCTTTTTCCTTTTATTTTTGAGAGGAACACCAGGTAGAAGGAATCCATGCTAGCCTTGATTTTTCCAACTTTTAGACAGTTGTGAGAAGATTGAGATGCAAACTGTTGTATCTATCTCGTTATAAAGCAGATTCAGTGGCACATAGCAACAATAATAGCACCATAGGGATCAGCAAAAATAATTTCATGAATAAATGTTAGCGTATTTGATTTAAAACCATGAATCAAGGATCTTTAAAAATAAATATCAGATAATCAAATAATAATTCAAATTTTAGGCAACGTGTATATGTCTAACCTCAACAATTCTACCAAAAAACAAAACAAAACAAAAAACTCACACAAAACCCTAAGGTAAGATTATTTAGCTTCATTGGACATTTTTAGTAAATATTGACTCCTTGGATAGTATCAGTGAAAATTCACTTCCCAAAATAATCAACTACTTTGGCAACTTTTAGTCTGTCAAAAACTCCGGTGTTAAAGTTGATCCAAAATCTGCCCTCTATTTTGCACTCACTTCTCCTCAGGTTACCTTCTGGAATAAAATTTTAAATGTTATCTTTCTGCATCATACATCTTCAAATACTTGAAGGAATCATATCTCTTATTAATCTATGAGCTAGTTTATACCAGCTTTCAAGGACAATAAAAAAATTAATTTAAGAAATCTGCAAGTTGATTTTTTTAAACTAGTCATTAAGTATTTCAATTATACAAACACTAGACTGCTAATTGCAAGATTAGTGGTTCAAACTCACCAGCTGCAGAAACCCTAACAAAGTCACAATGAGTCCAAACTACTTGACAGCACTTAACAACAGCAACAATAGTTAAATAATATAAAACTAATTTAATCAACACAAGTCATAATTTCCCAACTTTGTACATTTTACTATAGCTGTGGTTTGAAACTGACTCGACAGAACTTAATAACTATTAAGTATAATTGAGATTATTTATAACTATTGTATTTACATAGTGGAAATACTATATGTTTGTATACTACTGTATCTCTCAGGGAGTCCTGGTGTGGCACTGTGGCTTAAGGTGATGGACTGCAAGGTTGGTTTGAACCATAAGGTTGGTGGTTCAAGCTTACCCGTTGCTCCTCAGAAACCCTATACAGGATGGCTATGGGTTGTAATTGACTCAACAGCACTTAACAACAACAACAAATGTCTCTCAGGACTCCTGGTGTGGTGCTGTGGTTAATGTGCTGGACTGCAAGGTTGTTTGAACCACAAGGTCAGTGGTTCAAGCTCACCAGCTGCTCCTTGGAAATGCTATACATGGTCGCTATGTGTTGGAACTGATCCGACAACAATAATATTTACCAACCATACAGTGACAGAGAGCTTCCAGAGGTTCAAGCTAGACTCAGAAAAAGACATGAATGAGGGGTTTCATTTTTGTCATCAGATGGATCTTGGCTGAAAGCAGAGAATACCAGAAAGATGTTTACCTGTGATTTATTGACTACGCAAAGGCTTTTGATTTTGTGGATCATGAGAGGCTATGGACAACATTGTGAAGTATGAGTATTCCAGAACATTTAATTGTGCTCATGAGGAACCTGTACATAGACCAAGAGGCAGTTGTTCCAACAGAACATGGGAACACTGAATGGTTTAAAATTAGAAAAGATGTGTGCCAGGGTTGTATTTTTTCACCATACTTGTTCAATCAGTATGCTGAACAAATAATCTGAGAAACTGCATTATGTGAAGAAAATCAGGATTGGGGGACTACTTGTTTACAACCAGCAGTATGCAGATGACACAACCTCGCTTGCTAAAATGGAAGAGGACTTAAAATATTTACTGTTGAAGATAAAATACCACAGCCTTCAGTGTGGGTTGCCTCTGGACCAATAAACAACATCTATATAAATGGAGAAAAGATTGAAGTTGTCAAGGACTTCATTCTTCTTGGATCAACTATCAACACTCATGGAAGAGGCAATCAAGATATCAAACAATGTATTGCATTAGGCAAATCTGCTGCACAAGACCTCTTTAAAGTTTTAAGAGTAGATATGTCAGTTTGAGGATGAAGGTACGCCTGACCCAAACCATGGTATGTTCAATAATCTCATATGCATGTGAAATTTGGACAGTGAATAAGGAAGACCGTAGAAGAACTGATACATTTGAGTTCTGGTATTGGAGGAGAATATTGAAAGTACCATAGACTGCCAAAAGAACAAATAGATATTTGTTGGAAGAAGTATAGCCAGAGTGCTCCTTGAAAGCCAGGATGGCCAGACTTCATCTCTCATAATTCAGACATATTGTTAGGAGGGTCCAGTCATTGGTAAGGGTATCATTTTTAGTAAAGTGCAGGGTCGGAGAAAAAGAGGAATAACCCCAGTGAAATGGATTGGAACAGTGGCAATAGCAATGGGTTCAAATGTAGCAATGGTTGTGAGTTTAGCCTAGGACTGGGCAATGCTTCAATTTGTTTTACATGGGTCGCTATGTATCAGTATTGACTCAATGGCACCTAATAACATTTACAACATATCTCTCTTCTCAATCCTGTGTTCAGTGATGTTTTGCTGGTAACTTAAAATCATCCATCGTGGGAGCATTTGCATCATGGACTTTAGCAAATGCTACATATTAAGACTTTCCTCTTTTCTGGAAAACCAATTATTAAACACCCACCAGCATACCACTATATTTAGTCTTTGATTCATGCTGAAACATTTATGCAGTTCCTTTTATCAGCTTATAAACTCTGTTTTTTTTTT
>NW_006408816.1:496023-496914 GCF_000296735.1 Chrysochloris asiatica | reverse complement strand
TGAGGTCTAGTAGCTTTTTTACTGAGTCTTTGGGGTTTTCTATGTATAGGATCATATTGTCTGCAAATAGAGAGAGTTTTACTTCCTTTTTGCCAATTTGGATGCCTTTAATTTTCCTGTCTTGCTGTATAGCTTTTGATAAGACTTCCAGCACAATACTGACTAAGAGTGGTGACAAAGGGAATCCTTGTCTGGTTTCTGTTCGCACATTGAGAGTAATGTAGGCTGTTAGTTTTGTAAATATGCTCTTAATTATGATGAGGAACTTCCTTTCAATTCCTACTTGTTGAGTGTTTTTATCAGGAATGGATTTTGGATTTTGTCCAATGCTTTCTCTGCATCAATCAATATGATCAGGTGGTTATTTTTTCTTATTTATATGGTGGATAATATTGATCATTTTTCTTATGTTGAACCATCCTTGCATCCCTGATATGAATCCCACTTGATCATGTGTATTATTTTTTTTATGTGCTACTGGATTCGGTTAGCTAGGATTTTGTTGAGAATTTTTGCATCTATGTTCATGAGGGATATTTGTCTATAGTTTTCTTTCTTATTGATGTCCTTCCCTGGTTTTGGTATGAGAGTTATGCTTGCTTCATAAAATTTATTAGAAACTTTTCCATACTACTCTATCTTCTGGAATAATTTGAGTAGAATTGGTAACAGCTCTTCCTTGACTGTTTGGTAGAACTCACCAGTGAAACCATCTGGGCCTGGACTTCTTTTGGTTGGGAGTTTTATGGTTACCTGATCTATTTCTTCTTTTGTTATGGTTCTGTTCAGGTTTTCTACTTCACTGTGTGTAAGCTTAGGTAGGTCGTGTTTTTCTCAAAATGTATCCGTCTCTTCTAAGTTTTTAAATTTGTTGGAGTACAACTCTTCATT
>NW_006408816.1:484658-495923 GCF_000296735.1 Chrysochloris asiatica | reverse complement strand
TCTCTGCCTCTATCTCTGGCATCGCTGCTTCTCTGGATAAGGCCCTGTACTCTGTTCTTCTCCTATAGTCCTCCGCTCCTGGACTGCAATATCAATCACTCCCCTCCTTTTGTTACAAAACATCTACTTTTACATCTGCAACATTTACAATCAGTCCTGATAACAATTATTCACTATTGAACCACAAGAGTCTTATCCCCATCTCCTTTCACCAGTCCCATCTAGACAGAATGAAAACCACTCAGTGAAGATTCTACCTTTCCCCACACCCTCTGAAACTAAGCTCCCTCTTGAAAACTTGTAAGTCAGTAACTCCATGTCTTTGTTGCCCAGCCCCATTTTGTGTAGCCAGTGTCTAAGTTGCCCATCCCTGTAAACCCTGTGTACAGAGGGATTGGGAATGATCCTTGCTGTAAAGATTTGTTCCCTCTTTTAAGCTACTACATCCATAAATATAGGTCAAGTTCATCAAACTGTAGTGAATTACACTCTTTTTCTTCTTCTTTCTTCCTCTAGTCGAATTCTGATCATCCAGCCATTGAAGCTAGATCAAATGGTACTATCTGCAAGTATTGGCATTCTTGTGCATCTCCCCTCACTTCACATCAGCTGGACACTTCACTCTAGTCCTCTGTGACTATGTCCCTGTCCATGGGCTCAGGAGTCCCCAGATCTCACTATAGTGCTGATCACTCAGCTCTCAATCCAGGTTGACAGGAGTCTATTGAATGTGGTCAGACTTAGCACACAGCTCCATTGCTGTTTTTCCCCCACTTCCCCTTATCGGTAAACCAACATGGTCACCAGAAAGATTACATGTCTGCTCCCATATTCCCTTTGAGTTTCAGTCTTGAAAGGGGGACATAACTTTTTTAAAAAGCTAAATTACGGAACATTTTCAACAGAAATACAAGAAATACAAGAACTTCTGTTCTAACAAGGAATTGACTTGGATCACTGTCTGTCTTTCTGCATCTGAACAACAACCAGTCAGAAAAACTCAAACCATCACCCATAAACACCAACAGCAATGAAGACACCTAGGTCCCTAGCCTCAGTAAGCACTTTTAAGGAGAGCTGTCAGCATGTTCAATCCATCAAAATGTTGACTAGAAGTCTCTTTGGGAAATCGAATGGCAAAAATTCCTCAGAAAAGATGGCTTTGAAGTCGATTTCCTCGAAGTAGATATCAAACTCAGAGACCACAGCGTAGGGAACATGTATAGCCAAGGTGAGGAAATCCGGGTCCTGGCTGAGGTCGAACGCGGGTGTGTTACAGAAATGCAAACAGTTATTGAATTCTATTAATAAAAGCAGTGTCCATATCACAGTAAGTAATACTTTCACTATGTGCTTCATTGATGAATAACAAATCTTTAATATTGATCTCTGGTTTTGGTGCTTCATTTTAATAATAGCATGAATAAAACTAGAGAAAATCCTTAGGAGGGTACCTAGAATGGTAAAGAGCCTATGTTTTATTTGGTTATTCAATTACAGATACAGTTTTCTAGTTATGTTTTGGTTAAACATTACTAAATTCTCAACTAGTTCACTAAACTGATCATTTCATTATTAGAAAATATATACAGTGATAGCTGAGAGAATGGGTTCTTTAATATGAGGGTGAGTCAAATATTATCCACACTCTAGTTATTTTAAAATACCCATCCATGTCCACTACTGATGAAAATACTGAGCATGCATATGAAATGATTCTGTGGAACAAATGAGTGACACTAGATTATGTGGCAAATCATTTGCACACCAGCTATGGCTCTGCTTATTAAATAATACATGACAGACTTGGATTTTGAAAAGTTTGTGTAAGATGGGTCCTAAAACAACTCACAAAGAGTGTAAACAGAAGTGTCTGGACATCTGCAAACAAAATTTGGGCCAATACTTGAGAGAAGGTAAAAGATTCTTAAAAACAAATCATTACTGGTAAGGACACATAGACTCATCACAATGAACCTGAGAGTAAATGGCAGAGTATGGAATGTAAACATCCTCAATCACCATCCAAAAAAAGTTCAAAAGTCAATCATCAGCTGGAACATTGATGATTAGAGTATTCTGGGATTCTCAAGGGCCAGTATTGGAATAATATCACTGTAACCAACAATGTTTATTGTTGAACCTTTTTCCTGATAGTGTTCCAATTGAGTGACCTGAGCATATTTATGTTTTACAAGTTGACACTGGCTGTACTGGGGAAAAGCAAGACGAATTCCAGGTAGCCAGTAATGCATACCTTATAATGAAATAATCAATTGCTATGAAATTGATTCCATCTCATGTAGACCTATACTTCATAGAACTTTTAATTGTTGTGATCTTTCAGAAGTAGATCAGCAGACCTTTTTTCCAGAGAGCGTCTGTCTGGGTTCAAGCTGCCAACTTTAGCGCTGTTGTGGCCTTAGGCAATATGAATTTACTAATGCCAAATAAGAGAATATTATGTGTCATTGGAAATTTTCTTTTACAAAATCAGTGGTTTATGAATTACTCTTTGGGAAATGCAAAATTATGAGAAACTACTCTAGTGTGGTGCTGCAGGATAATGTGCTGGATGAACCTCCAGGTTGGTGGTTTAAACCCACCAGCTGTTCCTTGGAAACCCTATACAGGGTCACTATGTGTTGGAACAGACTCAACTGCATTTAACAACGACAACAACTCTTGATATATGGTGAAGAGTTAAAGGAGTTGAGTTTGGGGAAAGAGAATTAAATTGAAAGAACAATTGATCCTTTGTAAGTCAACAAGCTATACTGGCTTGTTCTTGAAGCAAGCTGTAGGCAAGCTGTAGTGAAGAATGTACCTTTGATAAACACATATTTAGTATATCTTGATGCTTAAGCATGGAGTTAGCACATTTGAATGACAAGAGCTGAAGGATGATAATTTTTAAAAGCATGTTGTAAGAACTATGTATTTTATTACTGTTAGAATTTTGATATTTATAAATAAAACAATAAATAAAAGTGTTTTCTAATAGAAGACTAAAAAGTAAATCTATAGCATAAAGCAATAGTTCTAGATTTGACACAACTAAATTGAAAGAAGTAGATTTTCTTTATTTGTTGTTGGAAGATGTAATTAAAGTAAAATAAATCTTCTCAAATCACCTTTTTTTCTCTCTAAATTAAAGTTGCTTACCATGAGAAAATAACTTCACCATTCATGGGTGTTTGCAAAATTGAAGGAAGACAGATCTTTTGTGACAAGAAGAGATGCTGGAATGTGTATGCCTTCCCAAATGTTAAAAATTTATTTAGATTTGCAAAGAAATTGTCCTCCTACAAGTAAAACTTCTAAGGAAGTCCAACTACTTATTTGTTTAGTCTCTCAAGATAAACAAATCATCATTAAAAAGGTTCAGCTTAAAATTAAAACCTTTTGGAAGCTTAGAAGGACTTGCTTACAAAAGTTCAAATCCTTTAGAAAATGCTCATTGCTCTCTCAGAAAAAGAGAAAAATAGCTACTGATGAGATTCAAATCATTCTCTATGTTCTCTTTTATTAATTTTAAACATAATTCATAGGCCATTACACTCTGGAAATCAAAAGAATTATTCCTTATTGTAGTTCACCATTTTTCATCATTATATACACACAATGTCCAATTTCACCCCACTCATTCAAAATGGTGCATAAAGCAAGCAAAAAAAGATTAACTCCGATACTTATATTTGGCTTTAATTCATAGTTGTATAAAGAGTTTTACTAGTTTAAATATATATTTATACAATAGAATATGATGAGTCCTTTCTAAATTATAAACATACTAGTTTAAAAAATTGCTTAAATATGTATTTCTGCCTGTCTATGCTTCTTTCAGAATATTCCTAAGAGAATCATAGCAGTAACTCCCTAATATTGAATCACACCATGTCTTAGCCTATTACAAATAATGAAAGAAGAGTGAGCAAGGGATAGAGATACCTCTCAAACTAATAAAAAGATTTTAGTATGTCATCTTTCTTAATGTTGAACAGCCAAAAGACACTGCCTCTCATTTCAAGTGGAATAGTCTACAATCTATTCTATGCTTTTAATGATGTTAATGAATTGCTCTTTCAAACTTCTAATAACGAAACACCTGGGCAGATGTTTGAAAATGTAAGAATATTTTCTTTCTATAAAAAGAAATCCAGCTCATCACATTGGCTTTTGTTCCTGTTTAGACACCCATTTTACTACATAATCTAACTCTGTTGCTTTTAAACAGTCTGATGCAGAGTAAAAAACACTCAAATTATATTTTCTTTCATTTGTTGTTGTTGTTGTAATGTGCCGTGGTGTTGGTACAGGGTTTCTGAGTCTGTAAATCTTTACGGAGCAGTAAGCCTCGTCTTTCTTCCATAGAACAGCTGGTAGTTTCAAATCTCTGACCTTGAGGTTCTCAGCCTGATTTGTAGTGAGGATACTAATGAATATCCTTTGTGGTCAGTGTCAATATCATAATAGATCTGAGGTTGACATCTCTTCCTTGATGTCCAATTGCCAGTTCTGATTATGATGCAAAATGAAGTGAAGTATGATTTCAATGGCCATAAATATGGACATAGAAAGAAACAATCATAGGATTTGTCTTCAATTTCATTGTTATTAACAACAATCATTTGAACTCTTTGTTGTTGCTATTGTTAGATGCCATCAAGTCGGTATCGACTCACAGAGACCTTATGCACTGCAGAATGAAACACTGCCTGATCCTGGGCCAACCTCACTATCGTTGCCACGCTTGAGCCCATTGATGCTGTCACTTTGCCAATCCATCTCGCTCGGGATCTTCCTCTTTTTCTCTCACCCTCCACCCTACCAAACATGATATCCTTCTCCAGTAACTGGTCCCTCCTGACAATATTTCTGAAGTATGAAAGACGAAATTTGGCCATCCTGGCCTCCAAGGAGCTGTCTGGCTGCACTTCTTCCAACACAGAACTCTTGGTTCTTTTGGAAGCTCATCGCACTTTCAATATTCTCCTCCAACTCCATAACTCAAAGGCATCAATTATACTGTCTTCCTAATTCACTGTCCAGCTTTTGCATGCATATGAGGTTATTGAAAATACCACGGCTTGGGTCAGGTGCACCTTAGTCTTTAGTCTGACATCTTTGCTCTTCAACACTTTATGAAAGTCTTGTGCAGCAGATTTGTCTAATGCAATATGTCGTTTGATTTCTTGACTGCTGCTTCTATGAGTGTTGATAGTTGATCCAAGAAGAATGAAGTCCTTGGCAGCTTCAATAAGTTTATTGGTCCAGTGGCTTGGATTTTTTTTTCTTCTTTATATTGAAATGCAATCCATACCAAATGCTGTGCTCTTTGATTTTCATCAGTAAGTATTTTAAGTCTTCTTCACTTTCAGCAAGCCATGTTGTATCATCTGCATATCAACGGTTGTTAATGAGTCTTCTTCTAATCCTGATACCATGTTTTTCTTCACAGAACCCAGCTTCTCGGATTATTTGCTCAGCATACAGGTTGAATAAGTATGGTGAAAGAATACAACCCTGTCACACACCTTTCTTAATTTTATACCATTCAGTGCTATCATGTACATACTGCAAGCTATGTCTTTACGTTGAGTATGCTCAGAGAAGTTCTGAAGATTCCTAATTAACTTATTGGAACTTGGGGAATTTGCCCTGCTCCCCTCATCCAACGTTCCCATATTTTTTGTAAAGTAGCAGTTGCTACAAACTGTTACTCTGGGAAACAGAGTTTGAAAACTGATTGTAGAAAATTTCTTACAGAATGTTCTCTAGTAGTAGAGAAGAATAGGAAAGAAAAGTGGGAATAAAGAGAGAAAGAATTGAGAGGCTATGTCACTAAAGGCCTTAGTTAGTTTTATGGAAATCTTTTGAGCTAGTATATTCCTTTATTACTACCCTGCACTGAGGCAGGAAGGATCACCTAATAACTTCTCAGATTAAGAGCCTGAGAATTCAGGGTTTAGGATATGAATGAAAGTTTCAGAATAGATGTGCCTGACATATTTAGGTACCTGCCCTAGGAATAGACCTGAGCCCATTGTGTTACAAACTCCTACTTCTACATTATCCAGGAGGTTATGTGCAGAACCCTAAAATTAAGGCACTTGATCCAAGTAAAATGACCATTCTGAGCCTAAGTTTAGATTCCATTTGACTCGTGCTAACATCTGTAACAGTTCGTAAACCTGGTACAGAGTTAAAGGCCTGTGACTTAAGAAATTGTTTTCCCTTTGAGCTAAAGCAAGGTCCTGATGCCAGCAGATTTAAGAACATTATCAGAAGATTTCCTTTGCAATTGTAAAACCATGAGGGTGACTTAAGTACAAAAGAAACATTTTTAATGTTCACAAAACCCTTATCAGAAGTCCCTTCAGCAGCCTTCAGAAAATGTTGAAAATTACCTCCTAAGTGCCCTGTAAAACCCCGCTAGACACATATCCAAATGAACCAATCCAAATAGTCCACATTCATATTTCCAAATAGTCACGGTAAAGACTTCACTTCAAGTTGTCTTGTCTTATAATTTTACAACTTCTCTCAGAATATTGTAACCTAGTTATGCATTCAATAAATTTCCTTATTTCACTTAAATAAAGTAAAAAAACTTTAGTATAGGACAAATTCTGCAACTCTGAACAAGACCTGGTATCAGATGTCAAATTTGATCATTGTGTTAATTTCCTGTTGTGTTGTTACATGCCACTGAGTCAGTTCTGACTCATAGAGACCCCATGCACAATAGAATGAAACACTGGCTTGTTCTGCACCACAGTTATTATGCCTTTTAAGTCCATTGCTGCTGCTACTGCGCTAATCAATTTCCTTGGTAGTTTTCCTCTTTTTCACTGAACCTTCACATTACCAATTGAGTACTGGTGTGGTGCTGGACCACAAGGTTGATTTGAATTGCAGGTTGGGTGCTTCAAACTCACCAGCCACTGCTTGGAAACCCTATACAGGGTGGCTGTGAGTTGAAGCCAACTCGACAGCACTAAAGAACAAACAACAAACGCTTGACAAAGCATGGTGTCCTTCTCCAGGGATGGACTGGTCCCTCCAGATAATGTACCGTGGGCTTTCAGAAGAATGAGCAAATCTGTCTTGGAAAAAGTACAACCAGAATGTTCCTTGAAGGCTAATATGGTGAGACTTTTCACTTATCAAGGGCATGTTATTAGTAGGAATCAGTCCACAGAAAGGGTGTCATGCTTGGTAAATTGGAGGTCAGTGAAAAAGATCTAGACCCTCAGTGACACAATGGCTACAACAATGGACTTAAACATAGCAGTAATTGTGAGGATGGTACAGTCTCAAGCAGTTTTTTGTTCTGCTGCACATGGATTCCCTAAGTGTTGGAACTGACTTGAGGACACCTAACAACAACAATGACAATACAAAACAAAGATCAAAATGCCATTGATAGGATTCAGATTAGCATTTAGTGAATAACTTAAAAGGCATAGAATGAAGAAACTTTACTTTAGAATAGAAGTTCTATTGTTTAGCTAAGAATTTTGCATTTGAAATGAGCTCTTTGGAGTTTTACTACCTCAGTGAATACAAGTATGCAAATGATGTTAAGTACTGAGGAGTGTTTCACTCATAGTGACTTTGCATGTTTGACCTTGTGGTTCAAACTGACCTTAAGGTCCAGTGCTTATTTTACAGAGCCACTCCAGTACAACATGTAAATAATTGTTATTAAGTGCCTTCTAGTAGGTTTCAACTCATAGGACACTGTATAGGGTTTCCGGAGGATCAGCTGGTGAATTTGAACTATTGACCTTGTGGTTCCTAGTCCAATGCTGATCCTATAGTGCTACTCCAGGAGTTCATGTAAATGATACAGATAAGGAAATCGTGATGAGGGAAGAAGGCAGACTTTATAGATACAACTAAAAATAAAGCATGAATGAAGAATGATTTAACAGAATTCAGAAGTTTCAGATCATTTGAAAGTGTGAATCAGCAGATGATAAATATAGTTCAATTCAGACAAATATTGAAAAAAAAAAAAAAAGCATAGCAATAGAGAACTACAAAAGAAAGCAGTGGAAACACATTTCAATGGACTAATCATACAGTACTCAGACCAGAAAATATTTGAAAGCTTTTTTTAGGTTTAGTGCAAAGAAACAGTCTTCTAAGATGATGGGCAGAATGAAAAAGCGCTTCAGTTTTCAGTCTTGACTGTTGTGAAAGTGGAATTAAGAGAGAGAGAGAGAGAGAGAGAAAGAAAAACAACTTAAAGTGGGAAAGTATAAAGGTACTTTATGAAGCATGAGATTCTCAGTCAAACTCCAGGGGATTTAATTTCCTCCATGAAACAAAAAGCATCTTGGTAGGTCTACTAACTTATTTGAAAGGGTGCATTTTAGAAAAGTATGTAAGATAGTGTCTAAAAATAGCCCAGAGAATTTCTTGAAGTGAAAATAGATTATGTAGTTTGCAAGTTACCAGTTGTTTACATTGACATAGGAATCCTCTACATGTAGGTGGCTAAATTGGGTGGAACATTTCCCCTTTAATATAAGCCTCCATGTTCATATGGTTACCAAAGTTAGGTAGGCACTTCTCATAGAGTAAGTTTCACAATTTATTCAGCGAGTTGGTCCTTCTAACTATAGTATTTTTGATGTTGTTATTAAGTGCTGTTGAGTCGGTTCTGACTCATAGTCAGAAGTGACTCTACAGCACCTAATAACAATAGCAACAACAGAACTAATGTTGAGGAAAGTAGATATGTCTGTGGATAGATGAAAAAATTTTGAACTGTGTGTAAAATGGTTGGGTCAGGCTTCCTATCTTCAGGGGGATGAGAGAGAAGAACCATCAATCCAAAGGAATCTCTCTGATTGTTGTTGTTGTTAGGTGCCAGGCCAGTACTGATTCATAGTGACCCTATGCACAACAGAACAAAACATTGCCTGGTCATGCACCAACCTCATAATCATTGCTACATTTGAGCAGATGCTTCTGCCACTGTGCCAATCCATCTTTCTGGGGTCTTCCTCTTTTTCTCTGACCCTCAATTTTACCAAACATGATATTCTTCTCCAGGGACTGATCCATCCTGACAGTATGTCCAAAGTACGAGAGACAAAGTGTGGTTTCCAGGGAGCATTCTGTCTGCACTTCTTCCAACACAGATTGGTTTGCTCTTCTGGCAGTCCATGTTACTTTTAATATTGTCCTCCAACACCATAGCTCAAATGCATCAGTTCTTCTGCAGTCTTCCTTATTTGCTGTCCAACTTTTGCATGTATATGAAGTTATTTAAAATACAATACCATGGCTTGGTTCAGGTACACCTTAGTCCTCAAATTGATATTTTTTGCTCTTCAACACTTTAAAGAGATCTTGGGCAGCAGGTTTGCCTAATGCAAAATGTCATTTGATTTCTTGACTTCTGTTTCCTTGAGGTTGATGGTTGGCACGAGCAAAATGAAGTCTTTGACAAGATAATCTTTTCTCCATTGATATGGATGTTATTCATTGGTCCAATGGAAACAATTTTTGTTTTCATTACATTGAGGTGCAACCCATACCAAAGGCTGTAGTCTTTGACCTTCATCAGTAAGTATTTAAGTCCTCTTCCCATTCAACAAGCAAGGTTGTATAATGTGTATATAACAGTTTATTAATGAATCTTGCTCCCATGTTTTTCTTCATATAACCCAGCTTCTTGAATTATTTGTTCAGCATACAGCTTGAATAAATACAGTGAAAGAATACAACACTGTTGCACACCTTTCCTAATTTTAAACCATTCAGTGTTCCCTTGTTTTGTTCGAAATACCTCTTGGTCTATGTACAGTTTCCTCATGAGCACAATAAAGTGTTGTGGGATACTCATTTTCTGCAATGCTGTCTATAGCTTGTCATAATCCAAGCAATCAAAAGCCTTTGTACAGTCAATAAAACACAGGTAAACATATTTCTGGCATTTTTTGCTTTTACCCATCTGGTTTCAGCAATGATAACCCTTTTTCCATGTCCACTTCTGAATCTGGCTTACATTTCTGGAAGTTCTCTGTCAATGTATGGTTGCAGTCATTTTTAAATTATCTTTAGCAAAATTTTGTCTGCATGTGATACTAATGATATTCTGCATTCCCTTGGGTCACCTTTCTTTGGAATGGGCACAAGTAAATATGAATCTCCTGCAGTCAGTTGGCCAGGTAGTTGTCTTGCAAATTTATTGGTATAGATGAGTGACTTCTTCCAGTGTTGCTTCATTTGTTTTGAAAGATTTCAATTTGTATTCCATCAATTTGTGGGAGTTACAAAACCATAACTAGAAGGTCCACATAAAAGCAATTCACTGTGTTATACAATGAAAACCTCTAAGGAGACCAACCGGAATACCACTCTGTTGTTGTTAGGTGCAGCAGAGCTGGCATTTCAACAAAATTTTAGTTTCATGTGATATTAATGATGTCACTTGATTACTTCCGGTTTCTGTTGGGTCATCTCTCTTTGGAATGGGTACAAAAATGAATTTCTTCTAATCAGTTGAACAAGTAGTTGTTTTCCAAATTTCTTGGCAAAGATGAGTGATTGACTCCAGTGCTGAATCTGTTCAAAGATTTCAATTTGTATTCCATCAATTCCTAGAGCCTTGTTCTTTGCCAATGCCTTCAATACAACTTAGACTTCTTCTTTCAGTATCATTGACTCTTGATCATGTGCTACCTTTTCAAATGGTTGAATATAGACCACATCTTTTGGGTACAGTGACTTTGTGTATTCCTTCTATCTTCTTTTGATGCTTTCTACATAATATTTTGTCCACATAATCCTTCATATTGAAAGTCGAAGTTTGAACTTTTTCTTCAGTTCCCTCAGCTTGAGGAATGCTGAGCATGTTCTTCTCTTTTGGTTTTCGAATTCCAAGACTTTGCACATTTTTAAATAATATTTGACTGTCTTTTAGAGCTGCCTTTTGAAATTTTCTGTTTAGCTCTTTTATCTCCTGTGTATTCCTTCCATCTTCTTTTGATGCTTTCTGCATCCTTCAATATTTTGACCAAAATTGTTGTTGTTGTTAAGTACCCTAGAGTCAGTTCCCATTCATAGAGACCATGTATAAGGTTTCCAAGGAGCAACTGTGAGTTTGAACTGCTGACCTTGCAGTTCAACCTGACCTTGTCATTGACTGCTTATCCTATTGCTACACAATACTAAGTCGAGTTTTGAATTATTTTGTCGTCAATTCCCTTAGGTTCAGAAATGCTGAATGCATTCTTCCTTATT
>NW_006408816.1:469293-478093 GCF_000296735.1 Chrysochloris asiatica | reverse complement strand
TTTTTTTATTGCAATTAGCTTTGTATATTTTTTCCATCCTTTGACTTTTAATCTGTTTTTGTCTCTGTGTGTGAGATGTGTCTCTTGCAGATAGCATATTTTAGGATCAAAAGTATGTAATTTATTACTCTTGCTATAAGTTACACTAGCTATAAGCCTTCAGACCTTTTAAATATTTCTATCTATGTGGTTCTGAGTTTTGGAGCTCTGCCCTGAATCTGCTTTGCCTCATATTCTTTGGTATTGCTGTACCTCCACTCTAGCCTCTATCAAGCCCCGCCTCTATAAATACATCTTGATTGCATGTTTGATCTCAGACTGAGGAAGTTGATAGAATTCATCAATTTCATCATCATTGACTTTAGTGACAGGTGCCTAAATTTAAATAATAGTGGTATTAGCTGGTCTTCCTTGTAGATATATGGATATTTTCCTATCATGGACAATGTTATACTGTTTGATATGTTCTTTTTGATGATGAATCCAATACCATTACTCCTCAGTTTGTCATTCCCGGCATAGTAAATCATGTGATTATCAGATTCGAAATGGCAAATGCCAGTTCAATTTAGCTCACTAATACCTAGAATATCAATTTTTATATGTTCCATTTAATTTTTGACAACTTCCAGTTTTCCTAGATTCATACTTTATACATTCCATGTTCTGATTATTAATGGATGTTATAGTTAAGCCCCATTGGCAAATGAAGATCCAGAGAGCTTTACTCCCTTTGCGTCATCATGGTCAACTCTTCTTTGAGGAGGCAGCTCTTCCCCAGTCATATTTTGAGTGTATTCCAACCTAAGGGGCTCATCTTCTAGCACTATATGTGGCATTATTCTTGTGCTCTTCATCATATTTCAATATTGAATACTCTTGGTGTTGGTATTCATATCATTTTCCTTATAACTATATATTCACAAACAGTCCATCTCTCCTTCCTGCTAGTTTGTATTCAGGAAGCTCAGCTGAAAACCCTTCATTCTGAATGACCCTGCTGATATTTAAAATACCCATGGCATACCTTTCAGAATCACAGAAACATGCAAGCCACCACAGTATGGCAAACTGACAGAGACAAAGGTTAGAATATACATACCTCCACTCTCCAACCTATTAAATAATTCTGACAAAACCATACCTCCTGTGGCACATTCTGCTTTAGTACTGTTGTTGTAAAGTGCCGTGGAGTTAGTTCCATCTCATAGTAGTCCTTTGCACAACAAAATGAAACATCCTGAACATTCCTCACAATTGTTATGTTTGAGCTTATTACTGCTTCCACTTCACTGTTAGATTCATTAGTTCATTGCAATACCTACACTGAACTCAAAGAAAATACTCACAATTATGGGGTTAATTAGGGAAGTAACAGGTTACAAGTCTGGTTCAGAATCAACTTGGAATTAATAGGAATAACTCAGGATAAACACTTCAGTCAGGACAGCTTATACTTGGGCCTTACTAACATAGGACCCTGACGTCTCCTTGTGGCAATGAGACCTTTTGCTTCTTGGTTAGAGTATAACTCAGAAACAGCCTAAGATATACAGATGACACAATTTTACTTACTGGAAGCAGAGGACTTGAAATCCTTACTTATGAATATCAAAGACCACAGGTTTCAGTATGGATTGTACCTCAATATAAATAAAACAAAAAATCCTCACAAATGGACCAATAAGCATTACCATGATAAACAGAGAAAAAAATGAAGTGTCTAAGATTTAATTTTGCTTAGATCCACCATCAGTGTCCATGTAAACTGCAGTCATGAAATCAAATATCATATCGCTTTGGGCAAATATGCTTAAAAATCTCTTAAATGTTTTTTTAAAAAATAAAGATTTCACTTGGAGTACTAAGGTACACCTAATACAAACTGTGGTATTTTTGGTCAAATCATATACATATGGAAGCTGGACAATTAATAAGGAAGACTGGTGAAGAATTTATACCTTTGATTTATGGTGTTGGCAAAAAATATTAAATATAACATATGTTGACAGAAGAGCAAACACATTTTTTGTTACAAGAAGCATACCCAGAATGTTTAGAAGCGAGGATGCTGAGACTCCATCTCATGTACTTTGACATGTTATCAGGTTGGACTTGTTCTGGAGAAGGTCATCCTGTTTGGTATCATGGATTGAACTGTGTTCCCCAAATTATGTGTCAGCTTGGCCGGACCATAATTCTTAGTGGTTTGATAGTTATGTAAGGATAAATTTTGAGATTATGTAGTGATGAATTTAGCAGTTATGTGATGATCCATTAAGAAGTTTAAGGGTGGCATGCATCCTTAATCCCATCATAGCCTTGACCTGATGTAAGAGGAATCTCCTTGGGTTGTGGCCTGCAACATCTTTCATTTTAAAAAGATAAGAGAGGGAAGTTAGCAGAGATAAGAGGGGCATACTCTTAGCAAGCAAAAAAAGACAGGAAGGCAGTGTGTTCTTTTGATCCGGGGTCCCTAAACTGTTAAAATCCCAGATCCAGGGGAAGATTGATGTCATGAGATGTGGGCATCTCCAGCCCTACAGACACTGACAGGAGATGAATAGAAAACCTTGCCCTATAGCTTGCATTTTGAATTTGAAATTCTAGACTCCAAAACTATGAGATTATAAATTTCTACTTGTTAAAGCCATCCATTTTTTCACATTTCTGTTATAGCAGCACGCAAAGACCATGTGGTGACCATGTCTGACTTCCCCTGGCTTCACAAGGGGGAAAGAGTATCAAACTCAAAGTCAGTCCAAGGCCAATTCCTATGAGGTGGAGGTCAGACATGCGTCCACCCTACAACCTTCTTTACCCTATTCTGATATCAACTATGTCTCCCATAGCACTCTGCTTCTCATCTGGTTTCAGTAATCCATAGTTATGGTCACACAGAACTCATAACAATACTCACGATTATGGGGTTTATTAAGGAAGTGAATAGGGTACAATTCAGGATAAAAATCAACTCAGAATGCAGCCGTTCTCTATTCAGGAATGCCTCTTGTCTACCATGTTGTAGGCACAATTCACTCTTATTTTCAGCCTCTCAGCCATTTGGTCCCTTGGCTTCTGCCGTGCTTGAGCACGTGTTACAAACTTATTTTAGCCAGTTTGTGAATGTTTAAAGGGCACATCCTTCAAGCCAGTCTTCTGCTCATAGGCACTCAGCTTTACTCAGTCCATAAACCTCAAGCCTGAAGCTGCTTTGTCTCTTCATGCCACTATCTCTGCCATCACCTCTTGTTGTTGCCTCTTACCAATTCCAGCTTTATAGTCCTTCCTAGGAGTCTTGGTGTGTTGCTGTAGGATACATTACTGGACAGCAAAGTCAGTTTGAACCACAAGGCCAGTGGTTCAAACTTACTAGCCTCTCCTTGGAAACCCTATACAGGGTCATTATGAGTCAGAACTTACTCACTGGCACTTAATAACAACATACCTTATTTGCATGGTCCCACTAAACCCTGTAATAGAGTCGCTATGGGTTGGAACTGACTCGATGGTGCTTAACAACAACAACAACAACAACAACAACTTTATCACTTGGTGGGGATTTAGAAGGCTTTGGATAGAAAAGTCACATTAAGTAAATTCAAGGAACCACACAGCACTAGATAACTAACATACACGATAAAGAGTCAGCATAAATGAGGAAGATGGATTGTTACATTTGCTACAGTATGGTTCAAACAAAAAAAATGATTGAGAAGATGTTGCAAAATCAGACATATTTTGTTATGCTGTACACAAGGGTCATTATGAATTGGAACTGACTCAATGACATCTGACAGCAACACCACCACCACCTGCAAAAGCCAGAACATGTATAAGATGGAAAATGAAAATATTTCTCACTAATAGTGAATGTTTAAAAAATTATAGAACTATACCCTATCAACAGCTAAAACTTGTGAGACTCTGTAAAGCAAAACAGTCCCGTTGAATTTCTACTCTTACAGGTTTCACTGTGCATGCATGCAAGTGTTGGATAGACTGTTATAGTTCACAGATTAAAAGTAGTATTTGCCAAAGAACTCTTTCAAACGTATTCATTTTTGGTAAGAGTTTAATTGACACAAAAATTATTTTCAAGCTAAGAAGATAACAGGATTGACTATTTAAACTCCAAAATGAACTTCCCTGCTATCACTATGTCTTCCAATCTGAAGAATTGTGATCTTTCACAATGAAATCATAAACTTTTAATTCAGTTTGACTTGTGCTTTTATTTCTCCTCCATCTGCTACATAGGAATAGTTTAGTTAGCATACTGATAATAGCTAACAAGCTTACTACGATGTAGTTTTAAACTTATTACTTATACTATAGAAAGTGAAACAATATAGACATGTTTTAGAATTTAAACATTTAATAAACAATTGTTGTTGTGAAGTGCTATCTAGTCGGATCCGCCTCATAGCAACCCTGTATAGGGTTTTCGATGAGCAGCTGGTGAGCTTGAACCATCGACTTTGCAGTTCAAATGGCTTTGCAGTCTGATGCATTAACTTACCACAGCGCCACACCAGGTATTATTTTTCTTTATGTTTCTATAATAAATAACAGAAATGACCAGAACAAGAAATCAAATTTAGGATCTTTGAGGATAGATTTGGGATTCCTAAATAAAGATTATTTACTTAAATTATAAAAATAAAGTCAACTTAAATTTTTGATTAGTATGTTTCTCTTTCCTTCAGTTAGCATGTTGGTGCATGTGAATCTTGCTTTCCTTATTAAAAATACTTTGACTATGACTTCACTAAAGGCAGGGTTCCTGTTACTTATTTTTTTAATCCTTTATGACCAGGGCAATGCTTGCAGATTGAAGTCTAACAAGAAAGTATACATAAACTATGATTTAAGATGTCATAATGGTTTCAAACAATGTTATAAAAATTTTAAATGGCCAAATAGAAATTAGATTTTTATTTGATACAAAATTTTATGTATATTCCACTTTTATGACAACAAACAGATTCACAAAAAAAAAAAAAAAAAAAAATCAGGAGATGTTAGGCAGCAACATATTTGAAGAGCAAGGGTCACTGAGTTTGTAGAGTAACAGAAAGTTATATTTAGAAGTAGACTTAAAATATGACAGTTCATGACATTGTATTTATTAAGGAACACACTTCACAAAAGGGAGTTGACTTTTTGCTCTAGTATGCTTTGCTTTGTACCTCCTTTACATAGAACAAACAAAACTGTTTTCATACATGACCTTGTGGGTAGGGATTGTCAGTTTGATTCTCTGATGTCATTACAAGACTTTTGATAGTGTTCACCATAGAAATTATCATTTCACTATTGATATAATCTAAATATAGAATAGGTATCAGCAGTACATTTTGTTTGTGAAATCTTTTTCATCTGTTTCCCTCTTATCTGATTATATTCCTAGTATCCATCCAATATTCTCTTGGTTCACCAGCCACATGCTCTTCTTGCCTGATGGTAAAAATAGCTAGCTATTCACACACACACACAAACACACACATACTCACACAAATCTCCTTTCTTCTGTAGCAGAGATTTTGCTGGGCGTGTGTCTACCCAGCTAGAGATTGTATTTTTCAGACTCCCTGACAGCTACTTGTGGCCTTTTGACTAAATTTCTACTAATGGAATATTACTAGAAGTGAAATGGCCACTTCAGTTATGGGCCTTAAAATATTGAGGATGTGAATTTTTTATGCTTTTTCATCCTCATGAGTTGTGACTTTGTCATTTATGGGGCCTAGCTATGACTGTGCAGATGAGAATGACAATTAGATAATGGGACTGTGTAAGGAACTGAGTCTTTGAATGGCCTTGTAGGGCAGAGTTTCCTACTTTCTTGGACTATTTACTTGGAGTTGGTAAATCGGAGAATAAAATTTGTACTTTTTAAGCTTCTAATTGTGGAACATCTTTATTACCACAGCTTCAGACATGGTACAGAGGTCCTACAAGGTCAGTTTGAACCACAAGGTCAGTGGTACAAGTTCACTAGCTACTCCTAGGAAACCTTATGCAGGATTCTATGAGTCTGAACTGACTCAACGGCACTTACAACAACAACAACCATAACTAGTATTGTTGAATCAAGAAACAGCTTTGATACATCATTGTTCAGTATGAATATAGTATATTATTTCAGATGCTGGTACTTTTTCTTTCTAAATTACAATTAGCATATCAAATTTAATTTGTGGATTAAAACATCATAATAAAGGTGGTATGTTCGTTTTAGTAGGTCCTGGATGGTACAAATGGTTTGCAAACATCTGCTAAACTAAAGACTGGCTGTTCTAAGCAATCCAGCAGTGCTGCAAAGAAGAAGAATAAAAAAGTCTGCAAACTGCTTCCATAAAAATTGTAGCCAAGAAAACTCTATGTAGCAATTCTTTTCAGTAACATATGGGGTTGGCATGAGTCAAAATTTAGGCGATAGCAGTAGGTTGGGTTTGGTTCATTTTTGTTGTTGTAAAGTACCGTCTAGTCCGATTGGCTACACTGGTGATCTCTTTGTTTCATTTTAGCAGTTGTTTTACTGGACTGCTAACTGAAAAGTCAGTGGTTCAAACCCATCATCTGCTCCTTGGAAACCCTGTACAGGGTTGCTATGAGTCAGAACTGATTTGATGGCACTTAACAACAACATATAGAAATACCACAGATGTCAGTTTGTCTTACTATGGTGGTTTGTGTGTTGCTGTGATGCTGGAAGTTATATGCTGGTATTTTAAATACTAACAGAGGCATCCATGGTGGACAGACTTCAGCAAAGCTTCCAAACTAAGATAGACTGGGAAGAAAGAGAGGCAGACCACTTTTGAATGGTGATTGTTGTTGTTAGGTGCCATTAAGTTGGTTCCGAATCAAAGTGACCCTGTGCACACCAGTGAAACATATTGGGTCCTGTACCATCCTTAAAATTGTTGCTAAATTTGTGCCAATTATTGCTGCCACTGTATCAATCAATATCATTGGGGGGGAGGTTCCTCTTTTTTACTGAACATTCATTTTACTAAGGATGATGTGCTTCACCATGGACTGGTCCCTCCTGGTTATCAGACATGATAACATATCTGAAGTATTACAGATAAATCTTGCCATCTGACTTATAAGAAACATTGTGGCTACATTTCTTTTAAGACATATTTGTTTATTCTGGCAGTCTGTGGTGCTTTTTAATATTCTCTAACATCATAATTCAAATGCATTAATTCTTCTACTAACATCCTCATTCATTAACCAATTTTGACATGCATATAAGGCAATTGAAAATACCATGGCTTGGGCGAGGCACATCTTAGTCTTCAAACTGGCATCTTTTATATTTAATATTTTAAAGAGGTCTTTTGCAGTAAATTAACCAGATGCAACAGGTCATTTGATTTCTTGACTGAGGTTTTCATGAAAATTGATCGTTGATCCAAGCAAAATGAAATCTTTGACAACTTCAATCTTCTCTCATTATCATCTTCACTTTCAGCAAGCAAGGTTGTATCATCAGCATATGTCAGGTTGTTAATGGGTCTTTCTCAAATTTTGACGAAGTGTTCCTCTTCATATAATCCAGTTTCTTGGATTATTTGCTGGTCACACATATGAAGTAAGTATGGTGAGAGGATACAACACTGAAGACACCGCCCTAATTTTATGCCATTCAGTATCTAACAACTGATTCTTTGTCTATGAACAGGTTACTCATGAGCAAATTTAAGTGTTCTGGGATACCCATTCTTCACAGTGTTATCCATAAAGTGTCATGATCTCCACAGTCAAAAGTTTTTTCATAGTTAATAAAGCATAAGTAAACATCTTTCTGGTATTCTCTGCTCTTAGTCAAGATCCATCTGACATCAGCAATGACATCCCTAGTTCCATGACATTTTCTGAATCATCTTGAACTTCTGGAATTCTCTGTAGATGAATTATTCTAACTGTTTTCAAGTTATATTAAGAATAATTTCACTTGCATGTGATATTAATGATATTGTTCAATGATTTCCACATTCCATTGGGTCAGTTCTCTGTGAGATGTGCACATATATGGATACATTCTAATCAGTTGACTGGATAGCTGGCTTGGCATATTTTGTGAAATACTAATGGAATTTTGTGAAAGGATCAATGCATTTAGTGCAGGTTGAACATCTTCCTTTAGTACTATTGGTCCTTAATCAAATAGTACCTCATGAAATGATTGACTTTTAACCATTTGTTTGTGGTACAATGACTGTGTATTCCTTCCATCTTCTTTTGATGCTTTCTGCATCATTCAGTATTTTCCCCAGAGAATTCTTCAAATATAGGCCTTAAAAACTTATGGATAACAAAGGAAAGTACTCTGATATAATGCTGGAAGATGAACTGTTCAGAGTGGAAGGCATTCATATATAACCATGGAAGAGCTGTCTCCCCAAAGTAGAGTTGACCATTTTATGTGAGTGGAGTCAAGTGTTTGGGAATTTCCTTTGCTGATTTGGCACAACTCAAAATGGGAAGAAATCGCTGCAAACATCTATTTATTGTTGGAATGTGAATGTAGAAAGTATGAATATGGGAAAACTGAAAGTCATAAAGAATGAAATGGAATGCATAAAGACTGATATCCTAGGCATTAGTGATCTGAAATGGACAGATATTGACCATTTTTAACTACACAATAACATAGTTTACTATACCTGTAGTGACAAATTGAACAGGAATTGTTCCATTCATTAAAAAGAGCATTTCAAGAGCTATCTTGAAGTACAATGATGTGTGTGATAGGAAAATATCCATTATCCTGCAAGGAAGA
>NW_006408816.1:466342-467913 GCF_000296735.1 Chrysochloris asiatica | reverse complement strand
CTATGGATTACATTGCTAAGAATGTGAATTCCAGAACAATTAATTGTGTTCATGAATAACCTGTACATATAGCAAGAGGAAGTTATTAGATCAGAATAAAGGGACACATAATCGTTAGTCAGGTGCATCTGACCTAAGCCATGTTATCTTCAATTGCCTCATATGCATGTGAAAGTTCAACAATGAATAAGGAAGTGTGTAGCAGAATCGATACATTTGAATTATGCTGTTGGTGAAGAATATTGAAAGTACGTGGAACTTCAGAAGAACAAACAAATCTGTATTGGAAGAAGTATAGTCAAATACTTCTTGGAAGAGAGTATAGCAAAACTTTGTCTCTTTTACTTCATATATGTTGTTAAGAGGAACTAATCCCTGGAGAAGGATATCATGCTTTGTAAAATGGAAGGCCAGCTGAAGAGAAGAATACTCTCAGCAAGAGAGAAGACACAGTAGCTGCAAAAATTGGCTCAAATATAACGACAATTGCTAGGATAGCACAGGACCAGGCAGTGTTTCATTCTGTTATGAATAGAGTCGCTATGAATTAGAGCTGACTCGATGATACATAACTACAACTGAAAAAAGGTGGCACCAAACTGACTCTACGACAGCGCATTCTATTTATCATCTGGGTACAATAATTCATTGCAACAACCACACAGAACTCAGAGATAATGTTCACAGTTATGGGGTTTATTAGTGACATTGACAAGTCATAGGGCAGGACCAGAAAACATCCAGGGCACAGTTCTTCCAAGTCTCTTTCTGCCTGGCCAATGTTACAAGGTTCTTTTCAGGCTGCTGATAATTGCCCACAGGACACCCCATTTTATCATAAGCCTCTGTCGGAAAGCACTAGACTCATGTTCCATGGATCCATAAATCTAACCCCAATCCCCATTAAATGCCTGGAGGCATCCCAATCTGTAAGAAAGTCTCTGGCCCAAACTCACTCAGACTAGTCAGTAAGCATTTGCCATGAGTCAGATTCAACTGGATGGCAGTGGATATTTTTTTACCCCAGTAAGAAAAATAATTATTCAACAGTATACTGGTTGTTATTGTTGGGTCCTATTGAGTTGGTTCTTACTTATAGTGACCCTACGAATAACAGAATGAAACATTCTTGATCCTGTGCCATCTTCACAATCAATGTTAAGCTTGAGCCCATTACTGCTACCACTGAGCCAATTCTTCTCATTGAGGGTCTTCCTCTTTTTTGCTGACTCTCCAAAATACCAAGCGTAATGTCCTTCACCAGGGACTGGTGCCTGCTGATAATATGTCTATAGTATGAGAAATGAAGTCTTGCCATCTGGTTTCTAAGAAGCATTCTGGCAATATTTCTCCAAACACAGATTAGTTTGTTCTTCTGGCAGTTCACGGCACTTTTAATATTCTTCCTCAACACCATAACTCAAATACATCAGTGTTTCTATGGTCTTCCTTATTCACTGTTCAACTTTCACATGCATCTGAAGCTATTGCAAATACCATGGCTTGGGTCAGGTGCACTTAGGCCTCAAACTGACATCTTTGTTCTTGAACACTTTAAAGAAGACTTATGC
>NW_006408816.1:463802-466092 GCF_000296735.1 Chrysochloris asiatica | reverse complement strand
TTCTGTTTCCAACCTTTGAATTCCAACCACCAGGAATTATCAATTCATCTTGATTACATGTTTGAAAATTTCAGATTGAAGAAGTTGGTGGAATTCTTCAATTTCATCATTGCTGGCTTTAGTGGTTGGTACATAAATTTGAATAATAGTGGTATTAACTGGTCTTTCTTGTAGGTCTATGGATATTATTGTATCATAGACAGCATTTATACTTTAAACTAGATCTTGAAATGTTCTATTTGATGACGAATGAGATGCCATTTCTCTTCAATTTTTCTTCCCTGGCATAGTAAAATATATGCTTATCAGATTCAAAATGCCCAATACTAGTATATTTCAGATCACCAATGGATATGGATCCTTATGCATTGCAATTCATGTGGTGCTGCATGCCAATATGCTTTCCCAGAAAGTCAGTTTGAACTGCAAGGACATCAGTTTAAGCTCACCTACTGCTCCTTGGAAATCCTATACAGGGTTGATATGAGTCAGAACTGACTCAATAGCACTTAACAACAACAACAGTTTTTCAAGAGTCATTCTTCATACATTACATGTTTGGATTATTAATGGATTTTTGCAGCTATTTCTCCTCATTTTGAATTGTGTCCCATCAACAAACAAAGTTCTTGAAAGCTTTACTCCATCCATGTCATCACGATCAACTCTAGTTGGAGGAGACCCCTCTTCCACAGCTATATTTTGATCCCTTCCAAACGGAGGGACACATCTTCTGGTACTATATCTGACAGTATTCTGGTTCTATTGATCATGTTTCAATGTTCAGGATTCTGGTGCTCTCTGACAGTGTTCTACAGCTATTCCTAAGGTTTTTTTGGCTAACATTTCTTTAGCTAAACATTCAGAAGTAGTCTGCCTTTCCTTTTTCCTAGTCTTAGTCTGGAAGTTCTGTTGAAATCGGTCCACCATGGGTGTACTCTGCTGGCATTTAAAATGCTGGTGGCATAGTTTTCAGCATCACATCAACATGCAAGGCACCTCAGTATGACAAATGGAACAGTATATTGGAAGACCCATTAAAATAATGCAGTATGTAATGAAGGGAAGTTAGGGAAAAGGGAAATACTCTCAAAATCCTGGTGATGGGACACAGGAAACTATAGAATTGAAAAGAAAAGAGCCAGAACACATGAAAAAATATGACATATTGTGGAAATTTTGACTGATGTCACAGTGATCAGTATGTGTGGAGACTGTCAAATGGGAACTTAACTTGTTTTGTAAACTTAAGTACGGTGGAGTCAATTCTGACTCATAGCTACCCTGCACAGGGTTTCCAAGGCTGCAAATCTTTACAGGAGCAGATAGCCTCACTTTTCTCCCACGGAACAGCTGGTAGTTTTGAACTGCCAACCTTGAGGTTAGCAGCCCAATTTGTAACCACTACGCTACCAGAGCTAGTTGCACAGACTTTCTTAAGCAGAAACTCTTTTTTGCAAAATTAGTTTTAGTTACTACTTTACTTCTGCTGCAGTAGTATCATCTTCTGTCCTAGGCTTTAGTCTCTAAATCACAAGCCTCAGTCATCTACAAGAGCAAGACATTTAATTGAAGAGTCAAAGAGCTATTGCCATAACTGAGTCCAACAAACAAAATCCATTCAAGTAATTAAAATTGATTTCCAACAGATCACAAAGTATAAATTTTGATTGATTTATAAGTTCACAGTCAAAACAAGATGACTGAGCAGTACAGTAAATATTTGTTTTCATGAAAGGATGTTACCTTTTTTTAAAAAAATTTTACATGATCAGTGCAGATAAACATTTTTTTTTTCCTTTAAGTTTTTATTGTGGATTGAGTATAAGTATACAGGGCAGCTCATCAATTTTATATTCAACAAATCATACAACTTGTTTCATCACAATGACTACATTCCCCTCCATGTACCTTCAGTTAATAGCATTTCTCTCTATTCACTTTAGCTCTTTTTTCAAAAAAACTCACATATATAAACAGGCATATATAATAATTTACACCATCAAACGGCACATTCTGTAAGTCTGCCTTCTGGCCTCCAGCTCTTAGTCCTTCTCTTCCCATGAATCTAGAGTCCTCAGCTGCTCCCTCTCTCCATGTCCCCATCTCTGCCTCCATTCTGGTGTCACTGTTTCTCTGGATAAGGTCCTGCGTTCCACTTGTGCTCTTCTCCCTTGACTGTCCTCAGGTCCTTTGTTTCTGGACTTTAAGACTAACTGATCCCCCATTTTTGTTACAAAACTTCTACCTTTACAATTGTGATAGTAACAATTAGT
The DNA here is from genome assembly GCF_000296735.1 of Chrysochloris asiatica. NCBI lineage: Eukaryota > Metazoa > Chordata > Mammalia > Afrosoricida > Chrysochloridae > Chrysochloris > Chrysochloris asiatica. The sequence goes on along the minus strand of NW_006408816.1, from coordinate 463,816 downwards.
CATGATAACAATTA
>NW_006408816.1:457567-462247 GCF_000296735.1 Chrysochloris asiatica | reverse complement strand
TCTGACCTTACCAAACATGAAATCCTTCTCAAGCGACTGGTCCCTTCTGACAATATGTCCAAAGTATGAGACACAAAGTTTGGTCATCTTGGCCTCTAAGAAGCACTCTGGCTGCACTTCTTCCAAAATGGATCTATTGGTTCTTTTGGAAGCCCATGGCACTTTCAATAATATCCTCCAACACAATAACTCAAAAGCATCAATTCTTCTATGATCTTCCTTATTCACTGCCCAGCTTTTGCACGCAAATGAGGTTATTGAAAATACCATGGCTTGGGTCAGGTGCACCTCAATCCTCAAGCTGACATCTTTGCTCTTTAACACTTTAAAAAGATCTTGTGCACCTCAGTCCTCAAGCTGTCATCTTGCTCTTCAACACTTTTTCAACAGATTTGCCTAGTGCAATACGTCGTTTGATTTCTTGACTGCTGCTTCCATGAGTGTTTATAGTTAACTCAAGAATGACGTCCTTGACAACTTCAGTCTTTTCTCTGTTGATAAGAATGTTGTTTATTGGTCCAAGGATGAGGATTTTTGTTTTCTTTACATTGAGATGTAATCCATACCAAAGGTTGTATATTCCATTAACTTTTCCCTCTATTTAAGACAGTCTAATTTATCTTGCAGTCATCCTGACCTTCCCACCATTTAGATCTCTGTTCCTCTGTGTTTACCTTCTTTCACGTTGTAATTGTTTTGATCATAGACTGAAGTCCCAGATCCTCTGAATTTGTTCTTATAGTTTTATTCTGTTCTTGACTCTTCCATTTGTCAATTGAGCTCAGGGTGATGCTGCCATGTACGTCAATCTCTAGTTGTTGTCTTTTCTTGTTGGTTCTCTGTCCACAGAACTCCCTTTAGGATGTTTTTTCATCAAAGGGTTGTCTTTGGCAAGATCCCTTAGCCTCTGTTTATCCTGGAATGTTTTAATCTCCCCATCGTATTTGAATGACAGCTTTGCTGGGTAGAGGATTCTTGGTCTGCAGTTTTTTTCCTTTCAGGTTTTTATATATGTCTCCCCATTCCATTTTTGCCTGCATGGTTTCTGTTGTGAAATCCGAGCTTAATCTGATTTGCTTGCCTTTGTATGTTACACTTTTCCCTAGCTGTTTTCAGGATTCTGTCCTTACCTTTGATTTTGGAGAGCTTGATGATGATATGTCTTAGTGATTTTCTTTTAGGGTCTATCCTTCCTGTGGTTCGTTGAGCTTCTTGAATGCTTATCTTGTTGCTTTTTAGGATGTTAGGGAAATTTTCTTCCAGCAGTTCTTCAACTATCTCTTCTGTGGGCTTGTGTGATTCTTCCTGTTCTGGAATGCCGATAATTCTTAAGTTATTCCTCTTCATGTTGCCCAACATGAATCTTAGACCTTCCTCAGGTTTTTTAATCCCTTTTTTCTGCTTGTTCTTCTATCTTAGTAGTATTGAGAGATTTATCTTACAGCTCACTAGTTCTGGCTTCCATCTCTTCAATTCTACTTCTTTTACCTTTCAGAGTATTGCCCTTTTCTGTATTCTATTATTAATCATTTAGATCTCTTTCTGTAGATTTTGAATTGTTTCCAATGATGTGTCTATCTTATTTGATTGTTCCTGTAGTACTTTCCTGACTTCTTCCTTATTTTTCTCAACTCCATTATAAAGTGTTTTGATACATTTTATAATAATTTTTCTGAATTCCTTCTCAGGCATTTCAAAAGCTTTCCCTCCTTCCAGTATGGAGTGTAGGTCTACTTCCAACTCATTTGTCTCAGTCATTTTATCTCGTTTCTGGATATGTGGTGATATGGTCATTTATTTCTGCTTTTTGGGCTTATTCAGTGGTTAGCTATGGCCTTAATATTTAGATGAGTGTGTGTTTTGGTATTTTTTATACTTTCTGATTGCCTCCAAGTAGATGTGATCATGAGATGGGATTCCCATTTTTACTCTTCTCACTGAGGAATTTCAAAATGCCACTATTGGTCATTATGAAATAACTTAGAATTTTATTTTTGACCTGTTGCCTTTTTAGTCTGCCTGTCCTGCTCCACAACCCCTGTTCAGGCCTTTTTCCTAGTGACAAATAGTGCAGGGCCAGCTGTGGCCATTTTTCACTGCTGTTTGGTTTTAAGTGGAAATTGTCCTTTTAAATTTTGAGATCTGTGTGCATGCATAGTAGAACCCTCCAAGAGTTGGGGTGGGGTGTCCACTCACTCAGGCACCACCTCTATTCACCAGAGTGGAGGTGTGCAGACAGCGAGAGGACAATAAACAGATATGAAAAAAAAGAATGTCCACACCTTTATCTCCATGGTTCTGTCAGGCATCTGTGGCTGCTCTGATTCTTCCCCAAGATGGCTGCTCAGGGAGCAGCTGAGTGCCTTGGATTAGAAAGCACAGGATTTCTTGTTTCTGCTATACATTTCACTGGCTGTAAGCTTTCCAACTTTTAAAATATTCTTTTATATGTGGCTCAGAGTTCTAGGACCATTCCCTGAGACTGCTTGGTCTGGTATTCTATGTTGTTGCTGATGGAGCTCCTCATTGCACTTCTACCCAGTCTGCCATCTTGGTGTTCCCTTGATGTCACCTTTTTAATGTCTATGTTAAATATTCAGAGAAATCTTGAAAGCCTTTTTCTAAAATGGCTTTCTGGTTAAACATTCACAACTTGCATTTGTTTGTCTAAAGTATATTCCTATGTTTCTACCAAATAAACCAACTCTTATGAAAATTTTTATGTATATGCTAATAATTGTATATAAATTATTGGCATACTATTGGATACTTGTTTGACCTACTAGCCATAAATATGTAGTTGTTATGTGCAGTTTCAAGTAAGATGCAACTCACAGCAATCATTTTGGACAGGGTAGCACTGCTCCATAGCATTTCCAAGGCTATGATCTTTACAAAAGCTGCTTACTAGGTCTTTTTCTCCCAGGAACTGGCTGATGAGTTTGAAAAAAGGTCTTTTTGCTGTCCATTATACCAGCAGGGCTTCTAGACACAACTATAAATAGTATTATTTTTGAAAGATACCTTAATAACATTCCAGATAATGTTGAAGGATTTTGTGAAATTTTTATTTAATTACTTTCTCTTTCAGTTTAGAATTTGTATTTAACTTTAAAGCATATTATTAAGCTATGCCCTGTGGTGATTATTTTGATTACATAACAAAATGGAGTACATAACCCATTTTTAACAAGTTGCTTCTCATCAAACAACAAACAACTTGTGTATCTGGAAAAATGATATAATTTTAGGATAATGTTTACTATTTAATAAGTACAACTCAGGGGGTGAGATAAAGACAAAACCTAATTTTTGTCTCCTACTTTAATTTTTCTTTTCTATTGAAAGTATTTCCCCTCTCATACCAAATAAAAACATATAAAGACAGCATGATTATTCTGTAAGATTTAGGTAGTTGAATATTCTAGTAAGTACTTGTCACAGATTATTTTGTGTTAGAAATTAGATTGGCTGCTACCCCAGAATCAAAACTCTGACCATGATTTTACTTTCTATCTTCTCTCTCTAGCCACAACCTGACTGTAGGCTAGCCATTTGTAAGTGGGGGAACAAGGGACGATAAGAGAAGTTGTTGGTCATTCTGTCTTACTCATCTTCTTTTGCCCACACTCGCTATTATAAATACCATTCTTATATTCAATGAGAAGTAGCAAGGTAGCTCTGTATAATAAACACTGGACTGGGAACTGCAGGGTTGGTGGTTCGAACCCACCAGTTGCTCCAGGGGAGAAAGATAAGGCTTTCTGCTCCCACAAAGATTTACTGCTTTGGAAACCATATACAGGGCTGGTATAGTCAAACTGACTGGATGGTACTTAACAACAACAAAATGTTGAAAGGTAAGAAGTAAAGGTAAAAGAAGAAGCCCAGTTGGATCTATATGATAGATACTGGACTTCTACCTGCAAGAATAGCAGTTCAAACCCATTCCATAAAGATTAAAAGACTTGGAAAAGCCATGAGTTAGAGTCTATGCAATGGCAATGGGTTAGTTTCTTGGTAAGATGTTGGGACTTACAAATGGTTTATGCTCAGATAACAATTGTTGGAGGTTAGAGTTCACTTGGAAGTGCCCCCCACCCCCCCAAAAAAAGGCCTGGCGATCTACTTCCAAAAAAAATCAGCCATTGAAAACCCTAAAGAGGAGGAACTATTGCTACCAAGAAAGAAGAGCCAAGAGTGAAGAGTGTCCTTTAGACCTGGGGTTCACTCCTAGATCCAGGATAAGAATGATGCCAAGATGCTTGTATCTCTAAAGGAATGCTGGACTTGAGATGCTGAAAGGAGACATGGACCTTATCCCAAACCTGACAAATTTCTCCTAGAGCCAGAACTCTGAATTTGGACTACTAGCCTCCTAAACTGTGTGAAAATAAATTTCCGTGTGCTAAATCAAAAAGAAAAGGAAGAAAACACTTTTTATTTTTTTTTAATTTTGACAGACCACGGGGCCACCATGAATCAGAGTTAACTTAAGGGAAAATGTTTAAGAAGTAAAAGAGAATCAGGAAAATTCTTGTTTGGACAAGTGTTATGCATTTAATTGTGTTCAAAAAAATGTATTGTAATATTTAAGGTCTATGCTTTTATTTTCACCATTTGTCTGTCAGTGTTGGTTTTTGTGTTGTGATACTGGAAGCTATGCCACTGGTATTTGAA
>NW_006408816.1:453684-456967 GCF_000296735.1 Chrysochloris asiatica | reverse complement strand
AACACTTTAAAGAGGTCTTGTGTGGCAGATTTGCCTAATGTAATGATGTCATTTGATTTATTGACTGTTGTTTCCATGAGTGTTGATTGTTTATGTGAGCAAAATGAAGTCTTTGACAACATCAGTCTTTTCTTCATTTATATGGATGTTATTTATTGGTCCAATGATAAGGATTTTTGTTTTCTTTACATTGAAATGCAACTCATAATGAAGCATGTGGTCTTTGATCTTCATCAGTAAGTATTTCAAATTCTCTTTGCTTTCAGCATGGACAGTTGTATCATCTGCATATCACAGTTGTTAGTGAATCTTCTCCAATTCTGATGCCACATTTTTCTTCACATAATCCAGATTCTCATATTAATTGCTCAGCATACAAGTTGAATAAGTATGGTGAAAGAATACAACCATGGCACAATCTTTTCTAGTTTTAACCCATTCTGTATTCCCTTGTTCTGGTCAAACAAATACCTTTTGGTCTATGTACAGGTTCCTTATGAGCACAATTAAGTGTTCTAGAATATTCATTCTCTGCAGTGTTTTCCATGGTTTGTCATGATCCACACAATCGAAAGCCTCTACATAGTCAGCAAAGGACAGGTAAACACGTTTCTGGTAATATCTGCTTACAGTCAATATCCAGCTGGGATATCAGCAATGATATCCCTCATTCCTCGTACTCTTCAGAATGTGGCTTGAACCTCTGGAAGTTCTCTATCAATGTATAGTTGCTGTCATCTTTGTATTATCTCTAGCAACAATTTTACTTGCCTGTGATAGTAACGATATTGTCCAATGATTTCTGCATTCCATTTGGTCACCTCTCTTTGGAAATGGGCATAAATAGAGATCTCTTCCAGTAAGTGGATAAGATAGTTGTCTTCCAAATTTCTTGGCATAGATGGGTGAGTGCTTCCAGTGTTGTTTAACTATTTCAATTTGTATTCCATGAATTTCCAGTGCCTGTTCTTTGCCAGTGCCTTCAATGTATCTTGGACTTCTTCCTTTAGTCTCATTGGTTCTTGATCATATGCTACCTCTTGAAATGGTTGAACATAGACCATTTCATTTTGGTACAATGACTACATGTATTCCTTCCATCTTCTTTTGATGATTTCTGCACATTCAATATTTTGCCCATAGAATTCTTTAACATTACAAATCAAGGCTTGAATATTTTCTTAAATTACCTCAGTTTGAAAAATACTGAGTGTGTTCTTCCCTGGGAATGATACACAGGTTCACTATGAGGCAGAACGGACTCAGTGGAACACAACCACTAACACTATCACAAGCAAGACCAGTTAATACCCTAATTCTTCAAATTTATGTACCACTAAATCTAGTAATGATGAAATTGAAGAATTTTACCAACTTCTTCAGTCTAAAATTCATCAAGCATATAATTAATATGAATGGATAATTACTAATGACTGGATTGCAATGTTTAGAAACAAAGAGGAGGGCTGAATGATTGGAAAATTTGGCCATCATGATAGAATTTTACAAAATCAACAACTTCTTCATTGCAAATATCCTTTTTCAATATCATAAAAGGCGATGATAAACATGGACCTCACCAGATTGAATACACAGGAGTCAAATATACAGAATACATTTATGGGATGTGTTGGTAGAAAAGCTAAGTATCATCAGCCAGGAAAAGTCTAGTGGTAGACTGTGGAATGGACTTTCAATTGCTTGTATGCTTAAATTGAAGAAAACAAAAAAACAAATCCACTAGAGCCAAAATATGACCTTGAATACATCCCACCTGAATCTAGAGATCATCTCAAGAACAGTTTAGATTAATTGGACAATAATGATGGAACACAGAAGAGTTATGGGATGACATGAAGAGCATCATACAGGAAGGAAGCAAAAGGTCTTCAGAAAGACAGGAAAGAAAGAAAAGACCAAAATGGATGCCATAAAAGACTCAAATTTACTCTTGATCATAGAGATGCTGAAGAAAATGGAAGAAATTAAAAGTTAAAAGATCTGAACAGAAAATTTAAATGGGCAGCGTAAGAAAACAGAGTCAAGCAGTACAATGAAATTTGCAAAGACCAGGAATTAGAAAACCAAAAGGGAAAACACTTGGCATTTTTCAAGCTGAAAACATTGAAGAACAAATTTAAGCCTCCGGTGGCAATGTTCAGTGTCTTTATGAGGAAAGTATGGAGTCTTGGTGTGATGATATTGGATAAGCACTGGACTTTCAGGTCAGTTTGAACTACAAGGTTGGCTGTTCAAACCTAACAGTCACTCCTCGCAAACTCTATACTGGGTCATAATGAGTTGAATTGTTTAGATGGCAATTAATGACAATAACAATGGGCAAAATATTGAACAATGCAGAAAGCATAGAAAGAAGATGGAAAGAATACATCAAGTCACTGTACCTAAAAGAAATGGTCAATGCTCAACCATTTCATGAGGTAACATATGATTAAAATCCCATGGCAACGAACATCTGCATTGGTGAAAAACAAGTCTCCAGGAATTGAAGGAATACAAATTGAAATCATTCAAAAACTGTTGTATCACTAGAGGTACTCATTAATTTATGAAAAGAAATTTGGAAGATAAATACATAGTGAACCGATTGAAAGTTGTTGTTGTTAGGTGCCATCGAGTCGGTACTACTCATTGTGACCTTATGCACAGCAGAACGAAAAACTGCCTGATCCTGGGCCAACCTCACTACTGTTGCCATGCCTGAGTTCATCGATGCTGCCACTTGGCCAATCCAACTCGTCGGGGGGTCTTCCTTGTTTTCTCTGACCCTCCACCTTTCCAAACATGATATCCTTCTCCAGTGACTGGTCCCTCCTGACAATATGTCCAAAGTATGAGGGACAAAGTTTGGCCATCTTGGCCTCCAAGGAGCACTCTCGTTGCACTTCTTCCAAAATGGATCGATTGGTTCTTTTGGCAGTCCATGGCACTTTCAGTATTCTCCTTCAACCCCATAACTCAAAAGGAACAATTATTCTCTGATCTTCCTTGTTTACTGTCCAGCTTTCACATCCATATGAGGTTATTGAAAATACCATGGCTTGGGTCAGGTGCACCTTAGTTCCCAAGCTGACATCTTTACTCTTCAACACTTTAAAAAAATTCCTGTGCAACAGATTTGCCTAATGCAATACATCGTCTGATCTCTTGACTGCTGCTTCCGCCAGTGTTGATAATTGATCCAAGAAGAATGAAGTCCTTGACAAATTTAATCTTTTTTTCCATTGATAAGAATGTTGTTTATTGGTCCAGTGGTGAGGAT
>NW_006408816.1:439892-452362 GCF_000296735.1 Chrysochloris asiatica | reverse complement strand
AGATGATCTCTAAATTCAGGTGGGATAAATTCAAGGTCATATTTTCACTCTTGTGGACTTGTTTTCATTTTCTTCAGCTTCAGTTTGAATTTGCATATGATTAATTGTACTGTATCTTAAACTGTCTGCCTGCATCTGTCTCATACCTACTTCCCCAGACATACATTTCATATATTGTTGTTTTGTGTTGTTAAATGCCATCTAATTGGTTCCAACTCATAGAGACCCTCTGCACAACAGAACAAAACATTTCTTTGTCCTGCATCATTTTCACAATCATTATCAAGCTTGATCCCATTGCTGTTGCCACTGTGCCAATTCATTTCATTGGGGGGGAGGTCTTTCTTTTTTTCAGTGTCCCCAACTTTACCAAGCATGATGTTTTCCCCAGAGGCTGGTCCCTTCTGATGATATACCCAAAATATGATAGACAATGTCTTATCATCCTAACTTCTAGGGAACATTCTGGCTGTATACTTCATCCAACACAGATTTGCTGTTCTTCTAGCAGTTCATGGTGCTTTTAATATTCTTTTGCAACACCATATCTCAAATGCATCAATTCTTCTACAGTCTTCCTTATTCTTTGTCCAATGTTCACATACATTTGCTGTTTTTAAGTGCCGCTGAGTTGGTCGGACTCAGTAACCTGTGTAGGGTTTTGGAGGCTTTTAATCTTCATGGGAACAGACAGCTTCATATTTTCTCCATGAAGCCGCTGGCAGGCTCCAACTTCAGACCTTGTAGTTCACAATCCAGTGCTATTTATGGAGCCAGGGAGCTTCCTTAAGATGCATATGAATCTACTAAAAATACCATGGCTTGGGTCAGGCACACCATGGTCCTCTAAATAACATCTTTGATCTTGATCCCTTTAAATTCTTGTGCAACAAATTTGCCTAATGCAAATCATTTGATTTCTTGATTGGATCCTCTATCAACACTCCATGAGTGTTGTTAGTGGATCCAAACAAAATGAAGTCTTTGACAGATTCAATCTGTTCTCCATCTAGCATGATGTCATTTATTGGTCAAGTGGTGAGGAATTTTACTTTCTTTACATTGAGGTGCAACCCATATTTAAGGCTGAGATCTCTGATTTTCATCAGTAATATTTTAAGTCCTCTTTGCTTTTAGCAAGCAAATTTGTATCATCTACATTGCACAGGTTGTTAATGAGTGTTCCTACAGTCCTGATGACGTTATTCTTCCTTCAATCCAGTTTATAGGATGGTTTGCTCAGCATACAGATTGAATAAGTATGGTACAAGAATACAACTCTGGGGCACACCTTTCCTGATCTTAAACCATTCAGTGTCCCCTTGTTTTGTTTGAAAGATTGTTTCTTGGTCTATGTACAAGTTCCTCACAAGCATACATAAGTGTTCCAAAATACTCCTCTAAATGGTTGTCCATATCTTGTCATGATCTACACAGTGGAAAGCCTTTGCACAGTTAATAAAGCATATGTCAACAACATTCTGGTATTCTTTGCTTTCAGTCAAAATTCATCTAACTTCAACAATGATATGTCGTCTTCCACCTCCTAGTCTGAATCCAGCTTGAACCTCTGGCAGTTCCGTTTTAATGCAATTGTGCAACCGATTTTGAATTATCTTTTGAAAACTTTTAGTTGCTTGTGAAATTAATGATATTGTCAGAAGACTTCCGCATTTCATTGGGGTACCTCTCTTTGAAATGGGTGCACAACTTTATCTCTTCCAATCAGTTGGCCAGGTAGCTATTTTACAAATATATTGGCAGAAATGAGTGAGTACCTTTGGTGCTGAATCAGTTTCTTGAAGGATTTTAATGTGTATTGCATCAATTCCCATACCTTGTTCTTTGCTAATGCATATTGAACTTCTTCTTTCAGTACCATTGGCTATTGATCATATAATTACCTCTTGAAATAGTTGAACATTGACCATTTCTTTTCAGTACAGTGATTCTGTGTATTCTTTCCCTATTTTTTAATACTTTCTGAATTATTCAATATTTTGTCCATAGAATCCTTCAATATTGCAAGTTGAGGCTTGCATTTTTTCTTCGGTTCTTTCAGCTTGAGAAATGCCAAGAGTGTTCTTCACTTGTTCATCCACAGACTCTAGCATTGGGGTATGTTGCCCAATCTCAAAGTGCTCCTTGACAGAGTTTTAAATGGCTCAGAGATGGCACTCTCACTCTTATCATCTAACCCTGGTCCATGGGAAATGCATGTTTTGTTTTTCACTGGTAGGAATACAGTTTTTCCCCCAAATGAACCCTATTTTCTTTTTTTATCCTGTCTCCTCATACAAATGTTTACCTGAAGAATGTCAGGACACTTGTCAGACTGCTGGCCAGTGTCCCCTAAATTCCAGGGAAACATACCAAACTGTCCACAAACTCCCAATAATACCACTCTCTAGATTTTAGATAAAGGAGGAAAGATTCCAGCCCCTCTCCCAGAGGGTGAGAATTAGAGGACTATACCAATTATATCTTGAAGGAAATCTTTACATAGATTTTCTTGCCTTTCTCCACTTTCTTCCTCAATCTTTTTATACTTTTGGATAGTAGAACCTTCTTAGAAGTTATTTTTCTGTCATAATTTACATTTTGGTGCAACATCCCATTTTGGAATTTTATATCTGTTGAATCACAGTGCCCTAGTTGAAACTTTGATTTTCATTAAATTTCTAAGTAACAAATAAAAGTAAATATCCTCTATTTACAAAAGCCATGTACTTACAGTATAATTCCTTTTACAATAGAATGGGTGCAAACTTAGAAACATGACTATTTTGTTTTTGTTTTTGTTTTTCAGACTTAAGAAATAAGTGTCTTTTACTCTCAGCTCCCTCTTTTTCCAAACCAACCAGGAATCAATATGCAGATGGTATATGTACAGATTCCCTTAGGATGGCAGATCAATAAAGAATCCTATTGAAAAATATTTGCCTCAAGGAGGAGAGTATAAAATTTTTCCTTAATCTCTATAAGGCTTTGCTCCCAGGACCAAGCATTTCTAGTTCAGTGTTAATAGTACTGAGTTTTCTGACTGCTTTTTCATGTCAAAGGCAGTCTTCAAATATGTACTTAATTAAGCCTCTCTTTTAACTGAGGTGGCCCTGTTCTCATCCCCTAGCCTCCCTTCCCCATCTCCTGTGTGGAGAGCTTCCTTTGAAGTTATGCAGGAGTGCTGTGCAGGGATGAAGGAGATGAGAACAGAGCCAAGGCGCTTGTAATGAACTTTTGATGGAAAAGAAGTTTAGATTAATTCAGCTATTCTAGCTACCCTCTATTTAGAATTCTTATAAGAGGAAATACTAAATTACAGAAAGATAATGAGCCAGATTTTATGTTAGCTCTGAAAGTCTTGCCCTCTAAATGCATTTGTGAACATCTTGTGGATTCCTGAGGATTTAGAACCCTGGGAATTTCCAGTTTTATAGGACTTATTTATTTTGTATTATGCCTGGACTCTTTGTGTTTATCTCTTATGATTGCCTTGAAGTTCGCAGCTGGAACTTGACTTATTAAAGGGTACCTATTTGTGTGAATACTTCTCTTAGGATTGATTCTTGGAAGGAAGTCCATGATCATTTGTAACTATGCATATTATCCATAACTACACTTTTGGAAATAGATGATGATCATTTGAGAAAGTGTTTTCTAACTGCTTACAATACAGAAGCAATTTCAGTAGTAGAATGGAATCTGATGTTACTAAACAGTGGCTGCCAAAGAATTCATTTTAATTTCTTATCTCTAGTTATCTCAGTTAGTTCCCAGAAAATTATTTTCTTAGATTGCATATTTAAAGCTTCACAAAAAGATGCACCAAATATGTGCAACATAAATAACTTAATGGTCATAAGTTTCATAATTATAGTAACTTTTTCTTCATTGTATTCTTGTTCAGGCATGCTGTATCTTTTTGGGGACATTAAATTTCATAGATTGGCTCATGTTGTGTTATTGCAAATATCATTTTGATTTTTTCATGCATAACTGCTAAGATATAGAGGTAAAATGAAGAGTCATATTGCATACTTGATTTCCAATTTACCTGAACTTATTAAAAGAACTGTTGAGAGTAATTTTTTAAAAATCTTTAAATTGTTTTCCAGTTCACAGATACTCTACTCAGCAGTGAAATTGTCCTTACTAGTCTCTACAAGATGCTGATTACATTTCTTGTGATATTTTAATAGGTTTATGCCCAGAACTGCTAAGATGCTGATTTTTGGAGGTTTTTAGAGAAAAACAGTTTATGTATTTCCAGAATTTACTTCAACAATTCATACTTTACATTACTCAAAGGGGGCCTCAGATTTTCTTCCTTTTGCTAAATTGTTCACTATTTTATTAAATTAACACATTTTAAATCTATGAGATTATTAACCTAAATATCAGGCCTCTCCAACTTTTTTATTATTCAATCATTTTAGCCCTTTCCTGTATTGTTGTTGTTGTTAAGTGCTGTCTAGTCTATTCTGTCCCATAGAGACCCTGTATACTTAAATAAAAAGTAAGTGATGACAACTAAAAAGATTGTATTAGTCAAAGTCATTTTTTCCTAATGTTACCTGCAAAAACACACAAAAGTATACCGAATGGTAATGGTAGTTTGCAATAACAACTTAATAATAAACTATTATACAAAATATGAGTCTTTGTTTAAATCCATTTTAGATAAGCCTTTTCCAGTAGTAACTAAATCTGCATACCTTGTTAACATAATTGTTTTTGTAGACTATCAAGTAGATTCTGACTCACAGTGCCCCTATAGGACAGAGCAGAACTGCCCCATAGGGCCTCCAAGGCTGTAAATCTTTCTCCTATGAAGCAACCAGTAGGTTTATACCACCAAACTTTCCATAAGCAGCTGAATGCTTCGTGTATCTCATATAGTGCCAAAACCAAGTGAAGATACTGTTCTGAATATTTTAATTTAGACGTTACAAGTTGGGCTACTAACTTCAAGGTCAGCAGTTCGAAACTACCAGCCATTCTGCGGGAGAAAGATGAGGCTTTCTGCTCCAGTAAAGATTTACAGCAGTGGCAACCCTGTGCAGGGTCACCAGAATGACTCTACCGCACACCACCACCACCACTATAGAACTATTAAGGAACCCTGGTGACTCTGGAGGATAAGGTAGGCATTTTAAGTTCACCAGCCACTCGGCGGAAGAAAGATGAGGTTTTCTGCTTCATAAAGATTCCGATGAATTGGAATAGACTCCATTGCAGGGGGTATCGAACTATTAAAGTAGCCCTGGTGGCACAGTGGTTAAAGTACTTGACTGTTAACCAAAAGATTAGTTGTAGGAACTCACCACCAGTTCTGTGGAAGAAAATATGACAGTCTGCTTTAGTAAAGATTTGCAATCTTGTGAACTCTATGTGGTGTAATTCTATTCTGTCCTATAGGGTTACTATGAGTTGAATAGACTCAATGATAAAAGTTTTTTTTTTTTTTTTTTAAGTAAGCTATTTAATGGTGGTGGTCGTGGTGTGCCACTGAGTACATTCCGACTCACAGTTCTGACCCTGTATAGAGTTTCCGAGGCTGTAAATCTTTACAGGAGCAGAAAGCCACATCTTCCCCCCGCGGAATGGTTGGTAGTTTTTTTTATTTGGTTTTGTTTTTTTAATGTTTTATTGTGAATTACGTGATAGTTTACATGGGAGAACATTAGTTTTACATTCATCCTATAGTATATCGTTTCATTGCTATGGTTACGATCCCATGCATCATCAATCAACCAAAGGGTATACACTTAAAGCCTGCCCCCCGGTTATCAGCACACAGCCCTCTCCCTCTCTGTGTCTAAAGTTCCCAACTGCTCCATCTCTCCACGTCATCGTCTCTGCCTCCATCTCAGGCATCACTGCTTCTCTGGGGTAGGGTCCCACTCTCCACTCTTTTCCTTTGATGGTCCCAGGGACCGCCACTTCTAGGCTGAAAAGTTAATCACTCCCCTCCTTGCTACAAAACATCTACCTTTACATTTCCAACCCTCACAAACAGTACTGATAACAATTATTTACTACAGTATCACAAGAGACCCATCCGCATTTCATTTCATCAGCCCCTCCTAGACAGATTGTATACTACTCAGTGGAGATTCTACCTTCCTCCATGCCCTCTGAATCTAGGTTCCCTCTTGAAAGCTTGTAAACCAGTCACTTCTTGCCTTTGTAGCTCCCCCCCCCCACCCCATTTTGGGTAGCCAATGTCCAAGTTGCCCATCCCTGTCTACTCTGTGTATGGAGGGGGTAGGAATGATCCTTTCTGTAAGGATTTGTTCCATCTTTTGAGCTACTGCATCCATAGGTGTAGGTCAAGTTCATTAAATTGTATCAGATTACTCTTTTTTTCCTCTTCTTTCTTCTTCTGGTTGAGCTCTGATCATTCAGTCATTGAAGCCAGGTCAAGTGGGCATTATCTGCAAGTGTGGGTGTTCTTATGCATATGCCCTTTCTTCACTCTCCACTCTAGTCCTCTGTGGCTATGTCACTGACTCTGGGCTCAAGAGTCCCCAGGTCTTGCCACACTGCTGGCCAACCAGGTCTCCACCTGGGTTCACATAAGTCTATTGAACATTGTAGGGCTTAGCTTGCAGCTTCATTGCTGTTTTCCCCTTATCAGTGATGAGTGTAGTCACCAATCACAGCGTGTATTCCTATTGAGTGTTAGTCTTGGAAAGGGGTTTACACTGAGGGGACCCGACCACTTGCCTTGATGTCTCCTGGGCACGCAACTTGCTTGTTCTTGTAATAACAGTCGGTCTGCCTATATTGTTTTGTATTTTTCCTGCAGGTCTTTCTTTCAAGAAAATGGCTGGTGGTTTTGAATCGCACAGTGGCTGATAGATTTGAATGGATGACCTGTGGTTAGTAGTCCAGCGCATAATTCACTATGCTACCAGGACTAGCAGCAAGGTGGTTATGTGTTGGGCTGTTTACAGTTTGAACCTACTAGTTGCTTCTGGGAAGAAGAATTGATGCCTTTGATGCCTTTGAGTTGTGGTGTTGGAGGAGAATACTGAAAGTGCCGTGGACTGCCAAAAGAACCAATAGATCTGTTTTGGAAGTAGTACAAGCAGAGTGCTCCTTGGAGGCCAAGATGGCTAAGCTTCATCTCTCATACTTCGGACACATTGTCGGAGAGAACAGTAGCTGGAGAAGATTGTCATGCTGAGTAAGGTGGAGGGTTAGAGAAAGGGAGGAAGACCCCCAACGAGATGGATCAGTAAGGTGGCATCATTGATGGCATCAAGTGTGGCAGGGTAGTGAGGTTGGCCCAGGATCGGACATTGTTTCGTTCTGCTGTGCATGGGGTCGCTATGAGTAGGTTCCAACTCGATGGCACGTGACAACAACAACAACAACAGTTGCTTCTGGGAGAAAAATAAGACTTTCTACTCTTGTAAAGATTTATAGACTTGCAAATCCTATACACAGGATCACTATGAGTCAGAACCAACTTGGTTGTACGCAACCACCACTACCACTGAAGAAGAAGTAATCTATTTATTTATTACTAAATACCATGCAGAGTCATGGTATGGTGCTATGGTATAAAGCATTGGACCACAAGGTCATTTTGAACCACAAAGTCGGAGATTCAAACTCACCAGCCACTCCTTGGAAACCCTATACACAGTCACTATGAGTCAGAACCAACTTGATAGCACTTAACAACAACAAATACTATGTAATTGGCATAAAAAAAATAAATGTAATGACCCCAAAGTTTTGGTAACTACTTTTCTGTTTACTTAGAACACTCTCTGTGCAATTCTTCAATACCTACCTTCTTATCATCCAGAGCGCATCTTCATAAGACATTTTCACAGTGGAATTAAGGTTTTCACTACATCAATAAGCCTCCTCTTCTTGAGTTACTCAATACTATATCTTTCTATTTCCTTTATAATATGTATTGATATTTGAATACTTGTCATGTATATATTTGTTTGCCTATAACCTTCTTTGCCTATTGAAATGCAAGATACAAGAGGGCAACGATCTTTTCAGTTTCATGTACTGCTGAGTATCCCAGTATCAAAATAATACCTGATCCGATTATAAAACAGACTGGAAGCCATCTGGAGCACCCAGGATAAAAAGAGTGAAGATCATAGGAAACAACAAGTCTCTTTCTGGCTTTTGACTTTGATTATGGCTGTTGGATGGCAGCTCTATGTAAACTTGGTAATCTCAGTAGCTGATAGGATGTAGCTTGTTTATTCACAGGACCTGATAATCACTAAATATCTCAATATTCAGCTTCAATCTGGTATGAAATTCTGTCCACTTGTACAAACTGGAATATTATTTATATATATTGCTATTATTGTTAGATGCTGTTGAGTTGATTCCAACTCACAGCTATCCTATGCACAACAGAATAAAACACTGTCTTATTCTGCACCATCCTCACAATTGTTATGTATCAGACAATTGCTGTTGCCACTGTTGGAGTGTCTTCCTCTTTTTAGTTGACCTTCCAACTCACAGCTATCCTATGCACAACAGAATAAAACACTGTCTTATTCTGCACCATCCTCACAATTGTTATGTATCAGACAATTGCTGTTGCTCTTGTTGGAGTGTCTTCCTCTTTTTAGTTGACCTTCCATTTTACCAAGCATAATGTCCTTCTCCAGGGACTGGGCCTTCCTTATAATGTGACCAAAATATGAGAAATGAAGACTTGCCATCCTTTCTTCTAAGGAACATTCTGGCTATACTTATTCCAGGACAGTTTTGTTTGTTTTTCTGGCAGTTCATTGTACTTTCAATATTCTTCACTAATACCAAAATTCAAATGCATCAATTCTTCTATGGTCTTTCTTATTCACTGTCCAACTTTCACATGCTTGTAAGGCAACTGAAAATACCTAATACCTTGCCTTGGAGTAGGCACATGTTAGTCTTTAAACTGATGTCTTGTTCTTGAACACTTTCTAGATGTCTTTTGCAGCAGATCTGCCTTGATTTCTTGACTGTTCTATGAGTGTGTTTGTGGATCAAAGCATGATGAACTTTTGATGACTTCAGTATTTTCTGTTTTTTTTTTTAAATTGGTCAAGTTGTAAGGATTTAAATTTATTATTTTTTTTTTTACATTGAGGTGCAATCTATACAGTAAATATTTCAAATCTTCTTCATTTCTAGCAAGCATGGTTATGTAATCTGCATATCACAGTTTATTGTTGAATCTTTCTCCAATCCTGATATCATATTCTTTTTCATGGAATCCAGTTTCTCATACATACAGATGAAGTAATGGTGAAATAATGCAACTCTGGTGCATGGCCTCCCTGATTTTAAAACCTTCACCATTCCTTTATTCTGTTATAATTACTGCCTCTTTGTCTATGCACATGTTCCTCATGAGAACAAATATCCTGGAATACCCATTTTTCTTCATCTTATCCATAGTTTGCTATGATTCCATAGTCAAATAAATTTGCATAGTCAGTAAATCACAAGTAAACGTTTTTTGGTATTGCCTGTTTTTAGCCACGATCCATCTGACGTTAGCAACGAAATCCCTCTTTCCATGTACTCTTCTGAAGTTGGCTTGAATTTTTGGCAGCTTCCTGTTGATGTACTACTTCAACGATTTTTAAATTATCATTAGCAAAATTTTACCTGCATGTAATACTAATGAATCGTCTGATGATTTTCACATTCTTTTGGGTTATATTTCTTTGGATTGGGAATAAAAGGGATCTCTTCCAATTGGTTGGCCAGGTAACTGTCTTCAACTTCAGTGGAGTGAGCATGTAATATTAATGATAGTGTATGATGATTTTCACATTCCATTGGATTATATTTCTTTGGAATGGAAATAAATAAAGATTTCTTCCAATTCATTGGCCAGGTAGTTGTCTTCACTTCAGAGGAGTCAGCATCTCCAGTGTTGCACTAGTTTGTTGAAACATTTTAATTCAAATTCCTGGAGCCTTATTTTTCACCAATTCCTTCAGTGCTGCATGGACTTCTTCTTTCAGTACCATCCATTCTTGATCATATGCCACCTCTTGAAATGGTTGAGAAACTACCAATTATTTTTTGTGCCATCACCCTATGTATTCCTTCTATCTTCTTTTGATGCTTCCTGCTTCATTCAGTGTTTTACCCATACAATACTTCAATATTATAATCTGAGGTTTAAATTTGTTTTTCAGCTTGAGAAATGCTATGCATGTTCTTCTCTTTTGGTTTTCTATCTCTAGGTCTTTGCACATTTCACTATATTACTTTACTTTGTCTTTCCATTTGCCCTTTGAAATGTTCTATTCTTTTACTTCCTCATTTCCTCCAGTTGCATTAGCTTTTCTTAGGTAAAATATTGAAAAATACAAGAAGCATCAAAAGAAGATGAAAGGAATACTCACAGAGCCATACCAAAAAGAAATGGCTAATGTTAAACCATTTCAAGAAATACCATATAATTGAGCACTGATGATACTGAGGAAAGAGATCCAAGCAGCTGCACTGAAGGCATTACCAAACAACAGGACTCTAAGAATTGACAGAATACCAATATAAATATTTCAACAAACAAATTCAGCACTGGCGGCGCTCACTTGTCTATGCCTGAAATTTGAAAAACAAGTTACCTGGCAAACCAGTTGGAAGATCTCTGTATTTATGCCCATTCCAAGGAAAGGTGACCCAACAGAATACAGAAATAATTGTACATTAATATCTGACTCATGATTACCCTATATAGGGTTTCCTCAACCATAAATCTTTGGAGAGTAGCTAGCCTCATTGTTTTATTCTAGGTTAGATTGGCTGGTGAATTTTCACAGCTGACCTTGTCCAACACTAACTCATAGTGCCAGCAGAGTTTATATATAACAAAACATTTATGAATTTGACAAAATTTACCAGTATAATTCAGTGACATTGATTATGCATATAATGTTATACAACCATCACCATCATTCTCTCCCATGTTATTCCACCACCATTAACAGATACTCAATGTCACTTAATGACTCCTTTTTCCTCCCTACTAACATTGGTAACCACTAATAAACTATGGGCACTATATATGCATCTTTATATATTTTATATAAATAGGATCATATCTAGTTTGTTTTCTTGTAACTGACTTACTTAATTCAGCACAATGTTCATCTATGGTATAGCATGTATCAGGATTTCATTACCCTTTATGACTGATTAAAATTCCAGTGTATGTGTATACCACATTTTACTTATTCATTAATTAGTTGATGGACTTATAGGTTGTTTGCATCTTTTAGCTATTGTGAATAGTGTTTCAATGAACATTGGTGTACATGTATCTGTTTGAATTCCTAACTTCAATTATTTTGGGTTGTTGTTAAGTGCCATCGAGTCAGGTCTACACCTAAAATTAGACTGCGTCATTAGAGATTTTAAGGAACTGCCATATTGTTTTCATTGATGCCATCTTGCATTGCCATTGACAATGCATGAGGGTTCAAATATTTCCATGTTCTTGTGAACACTTACAATTTTTTTTTTTTTGCTTTTTGCCTTTTAATCATAGCAATTCTAGTGAAGGTGACGTGGCATTTCATTGTGGTTTAGATTAACTTCTGGTATGGTGCTGTAAGATAAGCACCATACTACTAACCACAAAACCAGCAGTTCAACTTCACCAGCGACTCTTTGGAAACCCTATATAGGGTGGAGTAGGAATAGACTTGACATCACTTAACCACCACAACAACAGTGTTTAAGATGGATAGCCTGGCAGTTCTGTATGATAAAACACTGGAATGTGAACCACAATGTCAGTGGTTTGAGCCCAGCAGCAGCTCCATGGGAAAAAGATGAAGCTTTCTGCTTATGCTAAGATTTAAAGTCTCAGAAAGCTTACACAGGGTCTCTGTGAGTTGGAACCAA
Organism: Chrysochloris asiatica; assembly: GCF_000296735.1. Classification (NCBI taxonomy): domain Eukaryota; kingdom Metazoa; phylum Chordata; class Mammalia; order Afrosoricida; family Chrysochloridae; genus Chrysochloris; species Chrysochloris asiatica. The sequence continues at coordinate 440,452 of NW_006408816.1, read as the reverse complement.
ATCCAAGACACTTAACAACAACAACGATGACTAAGATATTGAGCATATTTGCATAACTTTTTTTAGACAGTTGTATAGCTTCTCTGGACTCCTGTTATGGCACTGTAAGATCCCACTAGTTGCGCCTTGAAAATCCTATACAGGGTTGCTACAAGCCAGAACCAACATGACGGCACCTAACAACAATAACAACATAGCTTCTTTGGTAAAATGTCTATTCAAGTCCTTTGCTCATTTTTAATTGAGTTGTTTGCCTTTTTGTTCTTCAGTTGTAGGAGTGTCAGGTTATTTTTTAATGAAAATCTGTTAACATCTCTCCTTCATTTGAAATACATTGTTAGTCCCCTATTTCTTAGAAAAGATTTTCTGAACATTTTTGTCACCATTAACATAAGATATTCATAGATGGCATTTACCTGAGGAACAAACCAACATGGGTTTAATAGCTTTAATAGTTTTAATAGCTTTGGATCCATTAGCTATTTGCTCTGTGGTTTTTTTTTTTTTTTTTTTTTTTTTAATTCCTACTCACTCAGAAAAGTATATTAGAATGAAAGTGA
>NW_006408816.1:428228-439792 GCF_000296735.1 Chrysochloris asiatica | reverse complement strand
GTTTACATGGGAGAACATTAGCTTTACATTCATCCTAGTGTATATTATTTCACTATTATGATTACAATCCCCTCCATACATCATCAACCAACTAAAGGGTATAGCCTGCAAGCCTGCCCCTGGTGGTCAGCACCCAGCCTCTCTCCCTCTCTGGGTCTAGAGTCCCCAGCTACTCCATCTCTCCACATCATCGTCTCTGCCTCCATCTCTGGCATCACTCTTTCTCTGGGTAGGGTCCCATACTCCTCTCTTCTCCCTTGATAGTTCCAGGGATCTCTGTTCCTGGACTGCAAAGCCAATCACTCCCCTCCTTTTGCTACAAAATGTCCATCTTTACATTTCCAACCCTCACAATCAGTCCTGATAGCAATTATTCACTATTGTGCCACATGAGTGCTAGCCCCACCTCCTTTCATCAGCCCCACCCAGACAGATTGGATACTACTCAGTGGAGATTCTACCTTCCTCTGCACCCTCTGGATTCAGGCTCCCTCTTGAAAACTTGTAAGCCAGTCACTTCTTGTGTTTGTATCCCCCCACATTTTGGGTAGCAAATGTCCAAGTTGCCAATCCCTGTCTACCCTGTGTATCGAAGGGTTAGGAGTGATCCTCGCTGTAAAGATTTTTTCCCTCTTTTGAGGTACGGCATCCATAGGTATAGGTCAAGTTCATTAAATTGTATCAGATCTCTCTTCCCTCCCCAATTCCCCCTTCTTTCTTCTTCTAGTTGAGTTCTGATCATCTAGTCATTGAAGCCAGGTCAATTGTGTATCATCTGCAAATGTGGGTGTTCTTGTGCATATGCCCTCTCTTCTTATCAGCTGGATGCTTCACTCTTCACTCTAGTCCTCTGTGGCCCAGGAATCCTCAGGTCTTGCCACACTGCTGGCCAGCCAGGTCTCTACCTGGGTTCACAGGAGTCTTTTGAATGTGGTAGGGCTTAGCTTGCAGCTTCATTGATGTTTTTCCCTCACTTCCCCATATCGGTGACCGACAAGGTCATCCATCAGAGTGCATGTCTGCTCGTGTATTCCCATTGAATTTTAGTTGGAAGGGGGTTTGCTCTGAGGTGACCTGACCACTTGCCTTGATGTCTCCTGGGAGAGCAATTTGCTTGTTCTTGTAGTAATCAGTTGGGCTGCCATTATTTTATAATTTAATTTAAAATTTTTTCCTTTCGGTCTTTCTTTCAAGAAGTATCTTCTGTTCTTCTTGTCACTCCAGGCTGGTCTACTTGTCCTTCTAGTGGAAATTTCCGACCTGATTCTGGATAGGGTTCAGGATTCCAACTATGGTCTTATGTAATGCAGAGACTCTACAGGAAGCCTCCTTCACCGGGCATGTTGTAGCCCAATTTTAGGTATTCCAATCACTTATAAACAGAAGATGGACTTACAAGCTTTCTATGGTGGTATTTCTGGCTATTCATTTCTCTCCCCCTTAAGTGTCTATTTTATAATGGTATACAAGGGAAACCAAGATTCATCTTAACATTATTTCCCCCCTTTTACCCATTCCAACCATGCCTCAGTCCCTGTATCCCAAAGCCTTGTTGTTCCAAGGTTGTGCATATATCATTATTTACCTGTGTCTCACTTAGCCCATGCAAACCTAATTTTTTTCCCATCTACCTTGTTCTTCCATTCCCCTCCCTCTTCTTGTGTATTGCCCTCCTCCCCAGTATCCAAAGTGTTCTGTGTCTATTCCCTATCCTATGCTACACCTTCCCCTCCCTCTCTTCACCCTACCCCCATATCCCGGTAACCAGCTAAGAACCCCCCCTTTAAAAAAAAATAACTTATAAACTTCATTTCATTGCTATTATTAACAAATTATGATATAGTACTGTATCAGGATAAGAAAACTACTGTTTTTCTGGGTAAATCTAAACAACTCAATGATCCCAGACTAATTAAATTTTCTGCTCCTTTCTCTGTCTCTAATAAGTACTAGACTGAAAGGTAGGTTTGAATCAAAAGTTTGGCGGTTCAAACTCACTAGATGCTCCTTGGAAACCCTATATAGGGTTGCTATGGTTCAGAACCAACTCAAAGGCACTTAACAACTACAATGTTCTGATGTAGTGCTGTAGGATCAGCACTGGACTGTGAACAATACAGTCAGGAGTTCAAACCCACCAGCTGCTCCTCAGAAACATACAAGGTGGCTATAAGTCAGAACTAACTCCATAACACTTAACAACAACAGCAACAATGTTGAAATAAATACCACCGAGGGTGGAAGTTTTCTAGGAGGGAGTGATGTATCAGGTAGAATAAATTAGAGAACAATAGCCATTTTGGATTTCATGGTTTACCTAAAACTAGTCATGGATCCATGAATCTTCTCATGCATTCTAGGCATTAAAATTTTTAAACATATTTACAAGCCTTTCAGATTACAGTTTAATTAAAATGAGAGAATTTAAACTATACCTCTAGGATATGGTTAAACCTCTAAATGTGTTAGTAATTCAGGAACCAAGGTATTAAGATGGAAATTTCACAGTATTATATACTTTTTAATTAATACTATGTGAGAGTAGCAGAAAATCACAATTAAATAACTGGAATTTCATTATTAATATTATGCTTGTGCTTTTTGTTGTTAAGTGCCATTGTGTTGGTTCTGACCCATTGTGACATTGTATAGGTTTCCAAGGAATAGCTGTTGAGGTTGAATCATGGATCTTACAATTCAAACTGACATTGCAGTCCAGTCCATTAACCCACAATGCTTCACCAGGACTCTCTACTTGGGTACCTACTGTATTTTTAATAAAAACATTAAGAATTTGCATGATATTTGCATAAATAAGATTTATTGTCATATTTTTAGACAGAGTAATCCAGCAGATCAGATAAGTGATTAGTAACTATCTCCAAGATCATTTAGGAAAAGAAAAATTCTGTTTTAGGCTGAATTAGTGAAATTATCCAATTGATATAAAACTGCTTTACATTATCCAAAACACTTTGCAAAATCCAAGGATTTAGTAAAGCTAGAATGCCTTGTGCATACATTTTAAGATATGATAAAGGAAATCCCACATTTTAAAATTGTAGCTACCTCTTTTTGATGTATCTTTTCATATCTAGATTTAAATTTCTTTCTAAGCCTTCAGTTAAAAATATGTCACCTCGAATCTATAATATATATTTATCTTTCTTCCTAGATAAATTATGATTTCTTTAAGAAGGGAGGATACATTCTATCTCTTTGTCTTCCCAATATATGCACAATACTTTGGGGATACTCAGGAAATTTAGTTTGTGTTTTGTGGCATTTTCCCTAAAACAATTTACAATGTATTTTCAAATACCACATACCCAAGACATATTCATAAAAGGATCATAATGATGTAATATGATGAGCTAAATGAGTTGCATAGACATTAGGTGTTGGAAGAATTCACAAAAACATTGACCACTATAGGTTAAATATTTAGTTATCTGGGTGGAATTAAATTATAATCTCAACAATGATAACATATAGAATAAATATAGTTTTTTTTTTTTTTTTTAACCACATGATTTTACCAAAAAGGATGTCATTACACTTGGTCATAAGGTACAGGGTTCATCATAAACTTAGTGTTTAATCTTCCAATGGAGGGTTTCCCTGAGAGCATTTTAATGTTAACACATCAATAACATTAGGATCCCTGATGGATAAGCACTGGACTACTAAACACAAGATTGGCAGTTCAAAACCATCAGTTGCTCTGAGGGAGTAAGATGAGGCTTTCTGCTCTTGTAAAGATTTATTAGCCTTGGAAACCCTATACTGGGTCACCATGCATCAGATTAACTTGATGTCAGTGAGTGAGTTTCTTAACAATAACATTATTTTGAGAATTAGTCTCCTTTGTTTGCCATTATACAACCGTACTTTCAAAATTGATGTTATATAATTTTTGTAATGTGAAATTTCTCAAATTGTTGCTAAGTTCTGAATCACAGCGATCCTGTATAGGGTTTCTGGGTAGCACCTGGTAGGCTTGAACTTTTGACCTGTGGTTAGCACTACAGAGCTTATCATATAGCACGACACCAAGCGTCCTACTCAAATTAGGGGCATGCAAATACCGCAGTCAAATTTACTGATACTCTGATACTCTTGCTTTAATAAGGAAGTCCAAAGGCTAGCACTTGGAGAAAAGTAAAGGCCACTATTAAAAAAATAATAATGAATAAGAAAGTATTTCAGTGACAATATGCAATGTTTCAGTAGTATTACATTGTCTTGCAAAAACCTTGTAAGTGTTAGATAGAGATCAAAAACCTTTCATTTCCAATTTTGGTTTTCTTAAATCTAAAACCAAATTGAAGCTCAAAGAGTTCTCACCCTAGGTATCATATCATTTGGATGCCAGCCTGAATTTATTTGACTTTAAAGTTCATATTCTTTCTACTTCATCACGTTCAAATTAATCTGTCCAATTAGCACACACACACACACACACACACACACACACACACACACACACATACACACAGGATTAGCATTCTTTCAGGTTTGGGGAAATTTTTAGGCAAGGCATCATATATTTATTTTGGTTAATCAATATCATAATAAAATCTGCATAATGGGGATTCCTATTTATTTCTGGTGTATTGTTAGATTTTCACTTTCACAGTTGTTATTTATTCATCCATTTTGCTATGTGCTAAGGAAGTATAAGACAGCCTTTGTCTTCTAGAGACTTACTACCAATTTTGTTAAGTGTCATTGAGTTGGTTCTGACTCATAGTGACCTTATACAGGATTTCTGAGGAGCAGCTGATGGGTTTGAACTGCTGACATTGTGGTTCATAGCCCAGTGCTGATTATACAGAGCCACACATATGTTACAGGTAATTAAGATGAAAGAAGTACCTAGTTTCAATGAAGAAATAATGGGGGCAATAGACAAGTCATTATGTGAAAGTTTTAGTAAACTAGATTCTCTGTTTTCAAAAATGTATTTTGTGTATTTGAAGTAGAGGTAAGACAGTCTTTTTGCAAGGTCCTATCATAAGGACAATTTACCAAGGGTCTTGGATTCTGTCCAGCATACACCTATTAAATGATGAATTTTACTCTTTCTCTTGAGCCTTCCTTAGCCTATATATATAATTCTGTCATAGACCTGGGAACTTTTTAGTCTTTATTGTTGTTGTTGTTATTAAGTGCCATCGAGTCGGTTCCGACCCATAGCGACCCTGTACAGGGTTTCCGAGGGTGTAAATCCTTACTGGAGTAGAAAGCCTCATCTTTCTCCCGCGGAGCGGCTGGTAGTTTCGAACCGCTGACCTTAAGGTTCGCAGCCCGATTCGTAACCACTACGCTACCAGAGCTCCTTTATTAGTCTTTATTATTTATTTGTTTAAATGTTCGATGTAACTAGACTAGTGCCTTAAAATGAGTGTTTTTATTCTCTGTATAGCTAAAAGTAGGACAGAATTTTGCTTATATAAGATATACTTAGGTAACAAATATTTGAGAAATGAGTGAACAAAATATGCAGCACCTGACAGTTTAGAAATTCTTCTCATTTAATGAACATATGTGTATGTGTATACAAACATATGTGTACATATATGTAGATATAAAAATATATGTATATGCACACATATATAAAGGTATGAATACACACACACACACACACACACACACACGAGTGAGTAAAAAATTATTTGCACTCCAGTTGTATTAAAACTTCTGTTGGCTGCATTATGTTATCAACTGTGCAAGTGTGAACATGGACATCTGCAAACAAAATTTGGACCAATACTTGAAGGAAGGTAACAGTTTCTTTAAAAATCATTACTGGTGACAAGACATGGATTCATTATTATGAGTCTGAGAGTAAACAACAGAGTATGGAATGGAAGCATCCTCAATCACTGACCAAGAAAAAGTACAAAAGTCAACCATCAGTTGTAAAATTGATGCTTATAGTTTTCTGGGATTCTCAAGGGCCTGTATTGAAACAGTATGAGGAAAAGGTTCAACAATCAGTAGTGCTTGCTATACTGATTTGCTCACTGAAGAGCTGAAGCCTAAAGTTCGGATTAAATTCCAAGGGCCTTGTGATCTTGCATGACAGTGCATGTCTGCACACCTCTCCCATACAATTGACACCCAGAAAAATTTGGTTTTGAGATGTTAGAGCATCCTTCCTATAGTCCTAATCTTGCTCCATTGGACCCGCTTGGTCCCCTGAAGTAGCCCTTTGAGGACAAAGATTCACTTCTTATGAAGTGGTGCTTTTGGGGCTCAAAGCTTAGCCTAAAACATTTTTTAGTAAGGGACTACAAAAGCTTGTTGACATATGGACAAAGTGTATTGAAAAGCAAGGAGATTGTGCAAAAAATTATTTGCCTTTTTAAAAAGCTGACTAAAATCAATTCTATCACCAGACTGTGGGTAATTTTTGACTCACCCTTGTATATGCTTGGGTAGCACAAATATTTGTGATAGCTGGTAACTGAAAAGTTAGAGGTTTGAACCCACCCAGTAGAAGAAAAGGACAGGCAACCTGTTTTCATAAGAATTATGGCTATTGTTAGGTACCACTGAGTCAATGTGAACAAACTTACCGTGACCCTATAGACAACAGAACAAAACACTACCTGTTCCTGAACCATCCTTACAATCATTGCAAAGTTTGAGTTCTTGTTGCAGCGACTATGTAAATCCATCTCGTTAAAGATCTTCTAGTTTTTCACTGACTCTCTACCAAGCATGATGTCCTTATCCTGGGAAGGGTTCCTCCTGATAACACATCCAAAGTATGTTAAAAGACATCTCATGATCCTTGCTTCTTTTAGAACTATTGCCTCTTAGTCTACATACATGGTCCACATGAGCATAAGTGTTCTGAAATTCCCATTCTTTATAAGGTCTTCCATAACTTGGTATGACCCACACATTAGAATGGCTTTGCATTGTTAAGTGCATAGTCACACATCTTTGAAAGTCTATGAAAAAAATAACCCATAAATATCTCATCCTTGAAAACCTTATGGAGCAGTTCTACTCTAACAAATGGGGTTGCCGTGATTAGGGAAAGACTCAATCTCACAACACAGCACAACTATATTTATAATTCATCTATTGTTATCAGGTGCCTTTGAGTCAGTTCCAACTCAAACAGCCCTGGATAGTGTTTCTGAGTTGTCAATCTTTAGGGGTGAAAAAAGCCTCATTTTTCTCCTGAGGAGTGACTGGTGGGTTTGAACTACCAATGTTGTGGTTAGCATACCAGTACTTGCTTATTATATAGCACCATTAGCACTCCTATTTCTACATTGTTGTTGTTGTTGTTGTTAAGTGCTGTCGAGTCGGTTCCGACCCATAGCGACCCTGTACAGGGTTTCCGAGGGTGTAAATCTTTACGGGAGTAGAAAGCCTGATCTTTCTCCCGCGGAGCAGCTGGTTTCAAACCGCTGACCTTAAGGTTCACAGCCCGATTCGTAACCACTACGCTATCAGAGCTCCTTCTATTTCTACATAGGGATAATTAATTACCTTATTGATTATAGATTAATTTAATAAACTTCAAAATAACAGTGTTTTAGCATTCCAGGAATAAAAACAAAAAGGGGAGCATTACTATATGATCCAGCTTAACAAGTCAGAGGGCCACTCAATTAAAAGGCATCAAATGTTTTACTAAAGTAAATGTCAAGTGTTATAGAAATGCAAGTCTCTAGATTAGTAGTCTGCAACTACTGCTGTCAACCGTTAGCAAGCAAATACATGATTTATTCCTTTGAAAAATAAAATTACACACATATTATCACAAAGATCATGGCATTTGGAAAATGTTCCTGGCAAGTGAACATGACAATTCTATATGTAGTTATTATTGCTATTTAAATGCCAAGGAGAAATCCCACCATTATATAAGATTTAATCTGCAATATTAAGATTTAAACCATAAGTTTTAAAAACATGTTCTTGTTGTTGTTAGGTGCCATTGAGTTGGTACTGACTCCTAGGAACCCTATGCACAATAGAACAAAGCACTGCCTTGTCCTACACCAATATCATAATCATTGCTACGTCTGACTCCACTGCTGCTGCCACTGTGCCAATTGATCTTGTTGGGGTTCTTCCTCTTGGTCTGTGACACCCCACTTTATCAAACATGTTATCCTACTCCAGGGACTGCTCCCTCCTGATAATATGTCCAAAGTATGAGATATGATGTCTGGCCATGCTGGCTTCCAACGAGTACTCTGGCTGAATTCTTCCAACACAGATTTGTTTGCTATTTGGTAGTATGTGGTACTTTTAATATTCTCCTACAACAGTGTAACTCAAATGCATCAATTCTTCTACAGTCTTCCTTATTCACTGTCCCATTTCCACATGCATATGAGGTTACTGAAAATGCCATGGCTGGGGTCAGTTGCACTATAGTCCTCAAACTGCCATCTTTGCTCTTGAGCACTTTAAAAAGGTTTGTGCAACAAATTTGTCTATCTGTCATATGATTTCTTGACTGCTGCTTCCATGAGTGAGTGTTGGTGATTGATCAGAGCAAAATGAAGTCTTTGGTCACACAAATAATAGAGGATAAAGTAAATGACTGGGACATACTAAAAATTAGAACTTCTGTGCATCAAAGGAATTCACCCAAAGAGAGAAAAGGGAGCCCACGGACAGGGAAAATTTTGTTTGCAACAACATATCAGACAAGGAACTAATCTCTAAAATCTATAGGAAACTACAACACTTTTACAACTAAAAGACAAATAGCCCATTTAAACAATGGGCCCACGACATGAACAGACACTTCATCACAGAAGATAGTTGGGCAGCCAAAAACATGAGGATTGTTCACAATCACTAGCCATTAGAGAGATGCAAATTAAAACAACAATGAGATATCATATCACACCAGCAAAAGCAGCAGTCTTAATAAAAGCAGAGGACAACAAATGCTAGCGAGGGTGTGGAGAGACTGAGACCCTCCTACATTGCTGGTGTGACTGTAATATGTTTCCAACACTCTGGAAAATGGTATGGCACTTCCTCAGACAGTTGAGACTAGAAATACCATATAATCCAGCAATTCCTCTGCTAGGTATATAGCCATAAGAAATATGAACCAGAACATATTTCTAGTAGATATATGCATACCAATGTTGATCATAGCACTATTCACAATAACAAAAAAATGGAGACAGTTTAAGTTGCCATCAATGGAAGACTGAATAAACAAACTTTGGTACATACACACAATGGAATACCATGCTACCACGAAGTATAACGATGAAGGTGCAAAACATCTTATAACATAGATGAAACTTGAGGATGCTATGCTGAGTGAAATTACTCACAAATGGACAGATATTGCATAAGGCCATTGTTGTAAAAGCTTAGGAAAATATTTCCATATTCAAAGAAAAATTCTCTGATGGTTACCTGGGGTAGGAGGGAGGGGGGACAGTAAGGCACAGATTGGGTGATAGACACATGATGGCTCAGGTGATGGGGAGGGCAATATATAACGAAGGGAAGGGCAATACACAAGAAGGGGGAGGAGGGTGGAAGAACAAGGAAGACAGGGGAAGACTTAGGGATATATGCATGGGCTAAATGGGATAGAAGTAAATAGTGATGTATACTCAACCTTGGAACAATAGGACTTTGTGATACAGGGATCAAGGCATAATCTGAATGGGTAATAGAGGGAAAATAATGTTAAGGTACTTGACTGCCTTATGGATATTGATTTCCCTTGCCTACTATTTTAAAATAGACATTTAAGTGGGATAGAAAGGAATATTGGGAAATATGATTATAGAAAGTTTGTAAGCCTGTCTTCAATGCTTAGCTAAAAGGGGTACTAGAATTTGCTCAGTGAAATAAGCTTCTGTTAAGTCTTAGTAGAGTATGGGATCTTAAGTGGGATCCTGAATCTCATCAAGAACCTTCTGAGGTGGGACATTCCCACTTGAAAGACATGCAGACCAACCTTAACGGCTAGAGGAACAGAAGATACTTCTTGAAAGAAAGACCAGCAAGAAAAAAAAAAAAAAAAAAAGCAGACTGTTTGGCTGTTACAAGAACAAATAAGCAAGCTATTTGCCTGGGAGCCATCAAGGCAAGAAAATTTAGCCCATCAGGATAAACATCCTTACAAGACTGAAACTCAAGGGAACACATGAGCAGGCTTGCAAGCTCATTAGTGACCATCTTGGTCTACTTGTGAGTGGAAATGGTGGAGAGGCAGAAATGAAGACATAGGCTGAGTTCGACCATGGTCCACAGACCCACTAATCTTGAGATGAGCGAGAGAAGAGGAAGGGCTGGTTGGTTTGAAGTTTAGGCAGACATGGGAACAAGTTTGCCCATGGACTCTGACCTAGCCACTGGGTTTTAGAGCTGAGAGTGAAGCAACCAGCTGCAGCCAGCTGATCAGAAGAGAGGGTGGTGTGCAAGAATGCCCAAACTTGCAGACGCTACCCATTTGATCTAGCTTGGATGGCTTGCTGATCAGAATTCTCCTAGAGGAAGGTAAAGAATTTTGATTCAGGAAGCAAGTGTAAATTGATACAATTTGATGAACTTTACTTTGCTTATGGATATTTGTTGTTGTTATGTGCCGTGGAGTCGGTTCTGAATCATAGCGATCCTGTACAGGGTTTCCAAGGCTGTAAATCTTTACGGGAGCAGAACGCCTCATCTTTCTCCTGCAGAGCAGCTGATAGTTTCGAACTGCTGACCTTAAGGTTCATAGCCTGATTTGTAACCACTACACTACCAGAGCTCCTTATGGATATAGTTTCTCAAAATTCCAACCTAGAGGGAAGGAGTCTTCACATCAAGGAAGAAGGTTATCCTCTCCGTACAAAGGGTTAATAGGAACAGGCGATTTAGACACTGATTACCAAAAATGGGGTGCTATAAAGTCATGGTGTGGCGCTGTGGGTTAATGCGCTAGACTGTAAAGCCATTTGAACTACAAGGTTGGTGGTTCAAGCTCACCAGCTGCTCCTCAGAAACCCTACCAGGATGGCTATGGGTCAGAACCGACTGGATGGTACTTAACAACAATAGCAACATAAAGGCATGAAATGGCTTGCATTCAAGTTTTCAAGAGTGTGCCTAGTTTTAGAATGAGGGGGCTAAGGTATAATCCCCACTGAATAGTTTTCCTCTTGTCTAGATGGGTCTGGTGAAAGTGGACGGGGGGAGAGGGATTATGGGGATTGTATTCTTTTGATTCATCAGTGAGCAACTGTCATCATAACTAATTGTGATTGTCACAATTGTAAAGATAGAAGATGTGAAACAAAAATAGAAGAAGAGTTAATCTTTAATTCCAGGAACAGAGAACCTTAGAACCTTCAAGACAGTAGAGCATGAGCAGAGCATTGGATCCTAACTAGACAAGGAGTGACACCATAGAGAGAAAGAGCAGCTGAGGACTCTCAACCCATGGAATGAAAAAGGCTGTGTGCTGGTAGGCAGAAGTTTGGCTTGCAAACTGTGTCCTTTTGTCGTTTCAATGAATATATACTTTCTGTGCATTTTATGTTCATCAAAAAAAAAAAAAAAAAAGA
>NW_006408816.1:421398-428128 GCF_000296735.1 Chrysochloris asiatica | reverse complement strand
CACCCTAGCATTAATAGAAATGTTCAACAAAAAAAAAAAAAAAAAAGAGGAAATAGAGGTAAATTATGTTAACCAGTGGTTCATGGAGGGGATTGTAATTATTGCAATGAAACAAAATATGGTGGTTGACTGCAAAGCTAATGATCTGCCCTATATGTTATCACACAATTCACAATAAAAGCTTTTAAAAAAATGAAGTCTTTGACAACTTCAAACTTTTCTCCATTTATATGGATGTTGTTTATTGGTCAAGTAGTGAGGATTTTAGTTTTATTTACATTGAGGTATAACCTATACTGAAGGTTGTGGTATTTGGTCTTCATCAGTAAATATTTTAAGTTCTCTTCGCCTTCAGGAAGCAAGGTTGTATCATCTGCATATCACAGTTGTTAATGAGTCTTCCTCTAATCCTGATGCCATGTTTTTATTCATAAAATCCAGCTTCTTGGATTATTTGCTCAGTATACAGACTGAATAAATATGATGAAAAAATATAACACTGGCACACACCTTTCTTAATATCAAACCATTCAGTGTTTCCTTGTTCTGTTTGAACAACTGCCTCTTGGTCTATGTATAGTTTCCTCATGAGCACAAATAAGGGTTCCAAAATACTCATTCTCCACAATGTTGTACATAGCTTGTCATAATCCATACAATCTAAAGCTTTTTATAGTAAATAAAACACAGGTAAACATCTTTCTGGTATTCTCTGCTTTCAGCCAAGATCCATCTGACGTCAGCAATGATATCCCTCATTCGATGTCCTCTTCTGAATCTGGCTTGACTCCAGCAGCTCTCTGTCATTGTGTCGTTGCAGCCATTTTTGTATTATGTTTAGCAAATTTTTACTTGCATGCTCTATTAATTATATTGTCCAATGCTTTCTGAATTCTGTTGGGTCACTTTTTTTAGAATGGGCACAAATCTTCAAGTTAGTTGGTCTGGTAGTTGTCTTCGAAATCTCTTGGCATAGATGAGTATGTGCCTCTAGTACTTCATCAGTATGTTAAAATATTACAATTTGTATTCCATCAATTCCTGGTGCTTTGTTTTTTGATAATATCTTCAGTGCACCTTGGATTTCATTGGCTCTTGATCTTATGCTACCTCTTAAAGTGTTTGAGCATTGACCATTTGTTTTTGTACAGTGACTCTGGGTATTCCTTCCATCTTCTTTTGATGCTTTCTATATCATTCAATATTTTGCCCATAGAATCCTTCAATATTTCAATTTCAGACTTGAATTTTTTCTTCTTTTTAGCTTGAGAAATGCTGAGTGTGTTCTTCCCTTTTGGTTTTCTTACTCCAGTTCTTTGTACATTTTGTTATAATATTTGACTTTGTCTTTTCGAGCTGTCTTTGAAATTTTCTATCCAGCTCTTTTATCTCCTTGTTTCTTCCATTTGCTTTAGCGTCTTTATGCTGGGGAGCATGTTCCTGAGTCTCTTCTGACATTCATTTTGACCTTTTCCTTCTTTCTTGTCTTCTTAATGACTGTTTGCTTTCCTCCTCTCTGATGTTCTTGTTGTCATCCCACAACTCTTCTGGTGTTCACTTATTAGTGTGTAATGCATCAGATCTGTTTATCAAATGGTCTCTAAATTCTAGTGGTATATGTTCAAGGCCATATTTTGCCTCTCATGGACTTGTTATAATTTTCTTTAGCTTCAGTCTGAATTTGTATATGAGCAATTGGTCTGTTCCAGTTTGCCCCTGGTCTTGTTTTGGATGATGATATGGAGCTTTTCTACTTTCTTTTCACAGATGTAGTGTAGTCAGTTTGGTTTCTGTATATTTATTCTGGTGAGGTCCATTTGTATAGTCATTTTAAAAAAAGGGATGTGAAATGAAGATGTCATTGGTCTTGCAAAGTTCTATCATGCTATCTCCAGCATCATTTCTATCCCCAAGGCCATATTTTCCAAATACTGATCCTTCTTCCAACTGTCAGTAATTAGCAATACATCTTGATTGCATGCTTGATCAATTTCAGACTGAAAAATTGGTAGAATTCTACAATTTCATCATCACTATTTTTACTGGCTGGTGTGTAAATTTTATTAATAATGTTATTAACCAGTCTTCCTTGTGGGTATGGATATTATCCTATCACAGACAGTGTTCAAGACAGATATGTTCTTTTTGATGATGAATGTAGCACCATTTCGCTTCAGTTTATCATTTTTAGCATAGTAAACTATATGATTGTCATATTCAAAATAACCAGTACCAGTCTATTTCAGCTCACAAATGCCTAGGGTATTGATGTTTATACATTCCATTTAATTTTTGACAATTACAAATTTTCCTAAATTAATGTTTTATAAGTTCTGTTTTCTGATTATTGATATATATTTACAACTTTTTATCTGTATTTTGAGTTTTTCCCCATCAACAAATCTGGAGGGTTTTATTCCATTCGTGTCATCACGGTGAACTCTACTTTGAGGAGTTCCCGAGTCACATTTTGAGTGCCTTCCAACCTGAGGGGCTCATCTTCCAATATTATATCTGACAATATTCTTGTACTCTTAATCATGTTTCAATATTCAGTATTCTGGTGATGGCAGTGTTCCATTGGTATTCATAAGGGTTTCATTGGTAGTCCTTTTCTTCTTCTTCCTAGTCTTCTGGAAACTCAGCTGAAATCTGTACACTGTAAGTGACCCTGCTGATATCTGAAACACCAAAATCATAGCAACAAGCAAGCTACCACAGTACTACAAACTGAGAAGTGGTGGTTATTTTAATACAGAGTTGAAATAATTATGTGGAGTCTGGTCATGGTCTTTAAAATTTATATCAAACATTAAGAAATCAATACTCAGAGAGATTTCTGTTGGGGGCAAATTTAGGTGTAAAGGCACAATTAGGCCACAAGTTTACTGATTGCCTGATCAATGTATTTCCATTTTACTCCACTAGTAAATGCACTACCACAGGAAATAGGAATAACACCTATTTGTTTCTTTCATCCAAGGTTTCCAGCATTCCTTCCTAATTGTGTCTAAACTCAGAGAAAATACACATTCAGGATTTTGTATAATTCTTTTCTGTAGCCAGTGACTGAGCCCAAAATGCTGTCATTTTAATCCAAAGATCATTTTGACCATTCCAACCTATTAATGTCTAGAGAAGCTGTGAGTTAAATTTTTGTGCTTCAAAGTTTAAAAGCATCATTTCTGTTTTGAGATGCTATCAAAAAAATTCTTCATGTAGGAGGTTCATTCAGCACACACTTCTAGCATTCTTTTAAATCTGTCTTAAAATAGAAGTCTGTCTGGTTCTGGATCACTTATAAATTCTTAATGTTAATGTTAAGAATATGTTATTTCATTGGAATTTTAAAACACAGTATAGTGTATAAGTTAAGAGTTATTATTACATAAGACCCTATTTGTATGAATGCATGGGTAGTGTTTAAATGTGCTTATCTTGGAAAAATGCTGCAAACATGGGGGCTCATGTGTGGTGATGTATTTCATAGAAAGGACTGAATCATGGGGCACCCAACTCTAAAAGTTACTAAGCATAATTATTGAGTACCTTAAATATGATATTGGCATTATATTAATTTCAAAAATAAAGATCATATTTTTATTTTCTCAAATAATTTATCAAATAGAATAGAGAATACCTTTATCACAACTATTTTATAAGGAATGCAATTTCATTAAATATATTGGATATAGCATTGTTGTTGTTAAGTACTCTCAAGTCTGTTCCGACTCATTACGACCATTTGTAGAATTTCTAAGTAGCAACTGGTAGGTTAGAACTCCGGATCTTGTGGTTTGAAGTCCAGTGCTGATCCTAAAGTGCAACATCAGGAGTAATTTGAGTCCATTGGATGTAGCATTGAGATGCAATATGATGTATTAGTTTTCAACATTGCTCTTTGCTGCAGACTTCATCAGTTTAAATGCTAACTCATCCAGTAAGTAGTTGAATGAATTTAGGCAAATAATTTGAATTCTATCAGGTGTTTATCATATATTATTTCTTCATATAAAAACTAGTCCTGGTGTGGCGCTGTGAGCTAATGTGCTGGACTGCAAAGTCATTTGAACCACCAACCAAGGTTGGTGGTTCAAGCTCACCAGCTGTTCTTGGAAACCCTATACAGGGTCAATATGGGTCAGAACTGACTCAACGGAACTTAACAACAACATACATATTCCAATGAGACATTTGTGGTTCAGTGGTAGCATATTCACTTTCTTTGTGGGAGAATTAGATTTGATCTCTGGCTGGTGCAACACATGCACAGCTACCAGCCATATGTATTCCTATGATGCTGAACAGGTTTCAGCAGGTTCCAAAACAAGATGGAATAGGAAGATAGACTGACTATCTCTTTCTGAAAATCAGCTAAGGAAAATCCTATGAATCACAAAGTTCCAATCTGCAACTGATCATGTAGATGGCCTAGAAACATGTAGCATGTTGTACACAGTGTTACCATGAGTCAGGTGGAAATTCAAAGGTAGCTAATAACAACAACATATGCATTTCAAAATGTTATTATTAAAATTTAATACACTAATACATGTAACAGTGACTGACAGATGGATATGCTATATGAGTATTATGTATTAGCAGTTCCCAGTGTGGTGATAAGGATAATGTTCCAGATCACAAGGTTAGTTTGAACAGCAAGGTTGGGGGTTCAAGTTTACCAGCCACTCCTTAGAAACCCTATGTAGGGTACTATTGGTTGTAACCAACTGGACAGCACTTAACAACAACACATATAATAAAACCCAAAGAGTATTTCTAAAACTATTAAAAGAATTTAGTAAAGTTTCAAGCGCAAAAACCAAAAAAACAACAACAAAAAAAACCATTTGGGTGTCTATACGCTGGCAATAAGAAATTAGAAAGGAAAATTAGTGAAAAGATGCCATTTACCATAGCATCTAAAGAAACATCTCGAAATAAATTTAACTAGAGATGTGAAAGACTTACACAATGAAAACTACTGTTCTGGATTGACTTGTACCCTCTAAAATGTGTTGTAAATCTTAATCCAATACCTGCAGTTATTTGGAAATGGACTTTCTTTTTTATGTTAATGTAGGGGTATCTTAAGTCAATCTATTTTGACCTATAAAAGAGATTAAACAATCAAGAGAGCAAGCAGGAATAGGAAGGAAAAGAGATGCCAAGACACATGAAGATGACTCAGGAGCAAAGGTCAAAAGAAACAAGGATGTTCCTCCAGAGCTGATAGAAATAGAAAACTTGCCCTTCAAGTTGGCATACTGAATTCAGTCTTCTAGTCTCCTAAACGCTGAGAAAATAAATTTGTTTATTAAAGCCACCCATTTATGGTTATAGCAGCACTAGATAACTAAGGCACTACATAACTATAAAATAGTGTTCAAATAGATAAAAGATGATTTAAATAAATGGAAAGGTGTTCTGTGTTTATGGATTAGAAGATTATATATTCTTAAAGTGCCAATACTACCCAAAATAGTCTATACATTCAATGCACTCCTGATCAAAATTCTAACAGCCTTTTTTTTTTTTTTTTAATAGAAAAGTTAAAATCAATCTTCAGTTTCATCTGGAATGGCAAGAGGCCCTACATTATGATAACATGGCTCTTCTATCCATAATGATTGAGGTTCAAGACAGATTCAGACAAGGATGTGGAATGAGGGATATCATTGCTGACATTAAATGGATCTTGGCTGAAAGCAGAGAATACCAAAAAGCTGTTTACCTATGCTTTATTGACTGCGTAAAAGCCTTTGGCTGTATGGATCATGACAAGCTATGGATAACATTGCAAAGAATCGATATTACAGAACACTTAATTGTGCTCATGAGGAACCTGTACATAGAGCAAGAGGCAGTCATTCAAACAGAGCAAGGAAGTAATGAATGGTTTAAAATCAGGAAAGGTGTGCACCAGGGTTGTGTTTTTAAAAAAATTTTTTTTATCATACCGATTCAAACTGTGTGCTGAGCAAATAATCAGAGAAACTGGATTCTATAAAGAAGAACATGAATTCAGGTTTTGGGGAAAGATTAATTAAAAACCTCTGACAGATTAACAATCTCTGTGCAGATGATACAACCTTGGTAGCTGAATGCATAGAGGACTTCAGATACTTATGAAGGTCAAAGACCACAATCTTCAGCATAGGTTGCACCTCAATGTTAAGAAAACAAAAACCTTTACCACTGGACCAATAAATAACAACATGATAAATAGAGAAAAGATTGAATTTGTCAAAGACTTCATTTTGCTTGGATCCACTAGCAACACTCATTGAAGCAACAGTCAAGAAATAAAACGACTGGGGAGTTGGTGTGGGGAAATAATAAAGTGAATGGAAGTAAAAGAAAGAAAAAAAGAAAATTATGTATTCATTAGGCAAATCTTCTGCACAAGGCCTCTTTAAAGTGGTCAAGAGCAAAGAAGTCAGTTTGAGGGCTAAGGTGCTCCTAACCAAAACCATGATATTTTCCATAGCCTTGTTTGTTGTTGTTAAGTGCCGTCAAGTTGATTCCGACCCACAGCGACCCTGTATAGGGTTTCCGAGGAGCATCTGGTGAGCTCTAACTGCCGACCTTGCTGTTCAAAGGGCTTTGCTGTCTGGCGGATTAACCCACAGCGCCACACCAGGACTCCTGTTGTTGTTGTTGTTATCAGGTGCCATCAAGTGGGAACTGACTCATAGTGACCCCATGCACAGCAGAACGAAACAATGTC
>NW_006408816.1:416102-416958 GCF_000296735.1 Chrysochloris asiatica | reverse complement strand
TTCTACTCCCGTAAAGATTTACACCCTCGGAAACCCTGTACAGGGTCGCTATGGGTCGGAACCGACTCAACGGCACTTAACAACAACAACAATTGCTGTTGTAGTTAGGTACCATTGAATCAGTATCAATTCATAGGGACCCTATGCATAGCAGAATGAAACACTAGCTAGTCATGCACCAACATCACAGTCATTTTTTGATCCCATTGATGCTGCCACGGAGCCAATCCATATTGTTGGGGCTCTTCCTCTATTTCACTGGCCCTCCACTTCATCACGCATAATGTTCTTCTCCAGGGACTTGTCCCTCCAGATAATATGTCTGAAGTATGAGAGATGAAGACTGGCCATCCTAGTTTCTAAGGATCATTCTAGCTGTACTTCTTCCAACATGTGTTTGTTTGTTCTTTTGGCAGTCCACGGTCTTTTTAATATTTTCCTCCAACATCTTAACTCAAATGCATCAAATTTTCTATGGTCTGTTTTCCAAATATTAATGATATTGTCTGATGATTTCCTCATTCTGTTGGGTCACCTCTCTTTGGAATAAGCACAAATATGGATCTCTTTCAATCAGTTGGCTAGGTAAATGTCTTCCAAATTTCTTGGAATAGAGGAGTGAATGCTCCAGTGCCGCATCAGTTTATTGAAAGACTTCAATTTGTATTCCATCAACTCATGGAGCCTTGTTCTATGCCAGTGCCTTCAGTATACCTTGGACTTCTTCCTTCAGTAGCATTGGCTCTTGATCATATACTACCTTTTGAAATGGTTGAACATCAACCATTTATTTTTGGTATAGTGACTTTGTGTATTCTTTCCATCTTTATTATTATTATTATTATTTTTATTTATT
>NW_006408816.1:406111-416002 GCF_000296735.1 Chrysochloris asiatica | reverse complement strand
GTTGGGGGTCTTCCTCTTTTTCTCTGACCCTCCATCTTACCCAGCATGACATCCTTCTCCAGCGATTGTTCTCTCCTGACAATATGTCCCAAGTATGAGAGACGAAGTTTAGCCATCTTGGCCTCCAAGGAGCACTCTGGCTGCATTTCTTCCAAAATAGATTCATTGGTTCTTTTGGCAGTCCATGGCACTTTTAGTATTCTCCTCCAACACCACAACTCAAAGGCATCAATTCTTCTACGGACTCCTGTAGTTATGTCTAAAGCAGTGATGAACTGATCTGTTGCCAATCATAGTTTTGTGATAACTTCCTTTGTTTCTATGACCTATATTGTCAGACTCCTAGTGTAGCACTGTAGGGTAATGATGAATCACAAGGTCAGCTTTCAAACCCACCAGCTGCTCCTCAGAAACCCTGTACAGGATCATTATGAGTTGGAATCAGAATCTACTGGAGGACACTTAACAACAACCTATTGTCAGATAAGGTGATTCTGAGAAATTGACATTTAGTTGAATTCATTTTAACTTCCTTTAGATACAGGGTTCTAATTTTCACAGCTGATATTTTACAGTTTTATTGTTATTTCTTAGTGTCAGACCTTATATGAATTTCATAAAAGGAATGATTAATTTTCCTTGTATAAAATGAGGAACTAATTTCTACAAACTTAAGGTGGGCTTATTCAATTAATGAGATTATTTGGAACTAAATCAGAGTTATTTTATTTGCCTTTATGTTAAAAAATGCATCTGGAAGTAAGTGGAAGGAAAAGAACCTCTAAAAGAAAATTCTCTCAAACAGCCTTCTAAAATTAACATCAAAAACCCAGTAATTAGCTAAATAGGCTTCATATTCTATGAGAAATTACCAATTAACCTTCCCCTGGCCCCCTTTCAAGAAACACAACTAGAGAGTTTAAATGTGAGGAATACCTACAGAGGTAGGATTTGATCCATTTAAGGGACACCCTTGCTGGAGGAAATAAACCCTGTTATTGTCAAGTTGATTCAGATGTATAGTGACTCTATAGGTGTCATTATAAGTGCTTCAAGATAATTCACTGGACCATAAGGTTAGTTTGAACTGCAAGGTCAGCAGTTCATACTCACCAGTTGCTCCTCAGAAACCCTATAAAGGCTCGCTATTGGAAGCCACTCGACAGCACTTAATAAAACATAAGACAGAGTGATGTGGTGCTGTGGGATAAGCCCTAAACTGCAAACCACAATGTTGGCCATTCAAAGCCACCAGCTGGTCTTCAAAAATCCTTACAGGGTGGGTGTGAGTTGGAACCTACTAGACAGCACATAACAACAAATGGGACAGAATAGAATAGTCCTATAGTGTTTCCAAGGCTGTGATCTTTGCTGAAACAGACTATTACATCTTTCCCTCACAGAGCATATGGTAGGTTCAATGTTTCAACCTTTGGATTCACAGATGAGTGCTTAACCACTGTGACACCAGGTCTCTCTTACTTGAAAGAAAATTCCAGACTTTGATTCCACTTACGTTTAGAACCTCTTCAGGGAGAAAGGATGAGTTATGTTTGTTGAAAGAAAAATCAACGAAATGGTTGCTTGACAAAGCTGAGCAGAGTCAGGTTTGTTTTCTGACAGTGGGCTTTGGTCTAGCACTGGATATGACCTAGAAGATTACATTTTGAGCTCTACACTGGTGGGATATAATATGCAAACATGGTCTAAGCTGTAAAACCCTAATTTGCTGTTAAGAAGAGGATGAAATATTTGTGTTAGGATCAGAAGCCTTTCTGGAATTCAGATACTGTGTGCCAACTGCTTCTCCTTGGTAGGTTACACTGTCCTTATGTTACTTACAGCAACCACACATTTTAAGAAATTTCTTACATGAAAATCAAAAATAGAAAGCAAAGAGCTGGGTGTTCTCTTTTCATCACTCTCAAAACACTGAATATATCCCTCTATTTTAGTACTTAATAAACTGTTTTAAAACTGTTTTATTCTAACATTTTCCCCCTTAAGTTATAAACTCTGAAGAAACAGATTTTAACTTTGTACTATTAGTGCCTAACATTGTCTGACATACTTAGAAAATGTTGAATTTAAAACAAAATTCAGAATGCTTAATCACCTCACTTGAACTGTATAATCCACTCCATTGTGGGTTTTTACTCCCACTCTCTGACAAAATTACTTGCCAGGACTGACAGTGACCTTCATGATGTTAAATACAGTGGCTGGTAATTTGCCTACTAGCAACATATGTTATGCTTGGCTATGTTTGCCTCCTGAAAATATTGGCTTGGCTTGGATTCTAGAATAACACACAATTAAATCTTAGTTGCCTATTGCTGCTATAACAAGAATGTCATAAATGAATGGCTTTAATAAACAGAAATTAATATTTTCAGAGTTCATAGTTTGTTGTTAAGTGCCCTTGAGTTAGTTCTGGACTTTTTTTTATTGTTGTGTGCTGTGGAGTCGTTCTGACTCATAGCGACCCTGTACAGGGTTTCCGAGGCTGTAAATCTGCACCGGAGCAGAAAACCTCATCTTTCTCCCGCGAAACAGCTGGTAGTTTCGAACCACTGACCCTGAGGTTAGCGGCCCGATTCGTAACCACTACACTACCAGGACTCGTAGAGCCCCTGTATAAGTTTCCTGAGGAACTACTGGTGGGTTCGAACTGCCAACATTGTGGTTAGCAGTCCAGTGCTTATCCTATAGTGCCACAGCAGGGCTCCAAGTCCTAATTCAGAGTGAGGCTCTAGGGGAAGCCCATCTTCATCTATTGTAACTTTTAGTTGAAGACATTCCTTAGTTTCTGGGCTTTTAGATTCAACTGAGGGCCTTCTCCCTCTGTCTGTATCTTGTATGTTCTTTTTATAGATCAGAAATTATTAGATTTCAGATACATCCTACAGTGATATGGCCTAATTAACTTAACAATGAAAATCCTGTTCCCCAAATGGGATTGCATCCAGAAGTATATAGTTGTCCTTTGTTGCCATGAAGCCAATCTGAACTCATGCTTAACCTTAAGTATGAGAATTAGGATTGCAACATATTTGTGGTGGAGAGAACGGTTGTTGTTGTTAAGTGCCCTTGAGTCAGTTCCGACACATTGCAACCCTGTATAGGATTTCCAAGGAGCGGCTGGTGTTTTTGAATTGCCATCCTTGTGGTTCAAACATATTTTATGGTCCAGTGCTTACCCTACAGCGCCACACCAGGTAGGAGAGCACAATTTAATTCATAACAATATACTTTGTTTTTCTCCTTTCTAACTCTCTGTTTTAAGGAGCTCTGGGAGCGCTGTGGTTACGAGTTGGGCTGCTAACCTCAAGATCAGCAGTTCGATACTAGCAGCGGTTCTGCGGGAGACAGATAAGGCTTTCTGCTCCCGTAAAGATTTACAGCTTCGGAAACCCTGTACAGGGTCGTTATGGGTCGGAAACAACACCATGGCACATAACAACAACAAGCCTCTGTTTTAGGGTCTGTTCTCAATCATTACCCCCTAATACTCTCATTTAGTTTCCTACAATGATGATCTCTATATCAATTTAAATTTATATCAATTTAAGGAGCCCAGGTGGTGTAGTGGACTCCTGGTGTGGCACTTTAGGGTATGCACTGGACTGTGAACCACAAGATTGGCTGTTCAAACCCACCAGCTGCTCCTCTGAGGATAAAAACTTTGAACTATTTGTTTTATGTTCATTTATGACTTTAAAAATTATTCTCGTAAACTCTATAATTTTTATTTGTAGAATAGAATACTATTATGACACTTATGTTAAAAAAAAAAAGAACAAACAATGTGTGAAAGGATATATGACTACTGTAATATGCTAAGTGTCATCCAGTAGGTTCTGACTCACAGGGACCTTGTATAGGGTTTCTGAGGCTGATGAGTTTGAATCACCGACCTTGCAGTTCAAACCAACTTGTGGTCCAGTGCTTATCCTATGATGCCACTCACATAGAAAATTGTGAGTTTGAGTTCTGACATCATTCCTGTCAAAACTTTTTTTTTAAGTTGGTAATAACATTTGCAGGTATACATTTGGATGATCAAAAGAGGAAGAATATCTCAATTTATGTATTTAATTAGTTTTTCAATAATACATTACTGTGAAATATATAATATTATGAAATTTAAATTAGAACTCTAAATGAGGCAATTACGTCTTTATATAAGTGCTTTTGTCTTTTTTGCTGAAAAATATTGGCCACCAATTTTCTCTTTTATATTTGTTAAAAAGAATTATAGTTTAATTTTATTTTAGTTAACCTTAACTTGTAAAGAGATTATTCAAGATTTGTAAGACTATTTACTAATCAATACAAAAATGAAGTTACTGTAGTAACTCATTTATCTTAAATACTTTGCTTATCTAACCTTGAGATTCAGAGTAGTTATTCATCTAAACTCTTATATCAGCTACACTAATTTCAGATGCTCTTTTATACTTTAAGCTATAAATTAAAAAATGTTTTCTTTACTGATTATACAAAACTGAGTATTTTAGAAAATTTGTCCATAATAGAGACAAAGTACCTTGGACATTTGGAATAATTTTAAAGGTGGTAAATTCTAAAACGTATTTAAATGAAAGACTAACAATAGCAAGGAGATGAGGTGGAATATTTGTTTAGTAACTGTGGATTTAGGATTTTAATTTTCAGAAAATGCCTTGAAGTGAAATAGACCATTTTTGATATATCTGTTGTTCTGTGAAATTCTATAAGAGAGATTACATCTTATTATCAGGACACTGTCTTATTAACTCAGATCATATAAAGAAAAGAAAACTATGTTTAACTCCTAACAAGGTTTGCTACAAATAATATATGAATACAATTTTTGCAGTGAATAGGCATATTTGGAATTCTGGAAATTGAATTCACTCTTCATGTATCTCATTTTCTTGCTATTGAGCATTTTAATATGCTATTACCAGTGCTTGGAATAATTTTGCCATTTCTGTATACCTTCTCACACTCATCCCTGCTCTACCAATAGTGTTTGACTTATTCTTATTTGTTCTTTGGATCCCAGCTGAGGTAGCATACCCTCTCGGAATGTTGCTCTGACTCACCAAGACTAGATTAAATTTCTTCCTATGTGCTAGGATAATGTGTGTGGATGTTTCCACACTGACTTGATTCACTTTTTAGTTGTACTTATTCCTTAGAACAAAGCCAGAGTCTGATTCTGTACTATGTGTCTAGATGATAGTAAGTCCTTAAACACGGTATTAACTAATTTACAGACTATTTTAGGACTGGGTTGACATAAAATGTAATCTTAACCATGAGCAGGTCAGTCATTAAAATGATAAATGATTGATTACTTAAACATTTTAACTGAGTTAAAAGGATAATACTTTCAGAATGAAAACTACTTGTTCTGATTATTTCAACTGTCTCAACATCCAAATTTTGTAACTCCTTAGTGAATTTTACTTATTGATATTAGGTTCTCTGACTTAGACCCCAAGTATATGAACTACTGTTCTATGTGGGCACAACTTAAGCAATTCTAGAAAGAGTAAAGGATCTCTGGTAGTTTAGTGGTTATGAGTTGGGCTGGAAATCTCACAGTCAATAGTTTGAAACTACCAGTGGTTCCAGAGGAGAAAGATAAAGCTTTCTGTTTACATAAAGATATACAGCCTTGGAAACCCTATACAGGGTCACTATAAGTCTGAACCAACTCCATGGCTTGTAACCACCATCACCATCAGAAAGAGTAAAGTCACATGTAGCACTTTCTGGAATAATTAGGCTCAAACCATTAGTTGTATTCAAGGTTGTTGATTCTTCTGTGTAACCCAAAGTCTTATATTTCTAATTTGGGATGTCTTTATTTTGCATGCACTGTAAAGCAGGGCATTAGAGATATTGAAAAAGTTATTTCTTGGCATTTAGCAATTAGTTGATCAGCATGCAAATTATATTCAAAGTGATATAAAATATGCATCTATTATTTTTGGTTCATCAAATTGGGTTATTTTTAATTTTAATAAGATGCAACAATAATTAAGTGATTTAAAATATATAATTTAATACTGAACTCATTTTTCTGTAGCAGTGATTGCCAAGTTGCACATGAGGTTCCAGGTAAACGCTCAGCTACAGGGTCCAAAGGACAGCAGGCACAGGATGGAAGCTGGAAAACAGCCCATGTTGGCAAGGAATAGAGAGGATTGTAGAATTCTCTAACACTAGGGAATATAATAACTTTGGCATGGTGTCTGAGTATCTATGTATGTATATGCTGGTGTGTCAGTCATATATGGTCAAGGGGTTAATGTGGTTTGGTTTGGGGGATATAATTGTGTGTGAATGTGAGCAGCTGGATGTGTGTACAAATGTTGATGGGTCTGTGCACTAGGTACATAAAATCATATTCCTAATACTGATGGATGTTTTATAACTTCCAAAAGAGATGTTCTCTAGATATTCTAAATTAATAGGATTTACTGTTTTGGAATTTAAAGAATTCTCACAAGGTTTTTTGTTTTTGTTTTTTAATTATTATTCTGCTAAACCAGTAGAGGGAAGTCACACATTGCATTTTGGTGGGCTTCAGAAACATTTTTTCTTTTTTTCTGAAAAGGTTTTTATTCTTATTTAAAAAATAAACAATTTGAGACAGAGAATTGTAGCTTTGAGTCTCATAAGCACACCAGTATCAGTTCTTAAAAAGCTGCCTTAAACTTTAAGTATCTTATGTTTTCTAATTAAAAAAAAAAAAAAAAGATAAAACACTCCAATATTATTGGTAGAAAGTAATTGCCTTGATGTTGATGGCATTCAAAATGCTTTCAAACTACTAAGTTCATTTGTGACATCAGAAACTAAATTACAGAATCTAAATGCCACAGCAAAAAGTAAAGGAAAATTTACTGAAGGATTTCAGAAGTTTCAGTGACAAAAGTAAATTATTTTAATGTGTGCTACTGTATTTTTTATGTGCTTTCTTCTTTTTTGTTGTTGGTAGTTGAAGAATGTCTGAGGAAGAAGATAAACATTTTTATTTTTAAGATACAAACAAGGATAACTCTTTGCAACACAAAGTACAATGTGGAAGGGCTATGTCTATTTTTTCTGAGAATATAAGAACTGATTGCCACACATTGTGTGGATTCTGTAGTATAAACACTGTAATGCTTACATGGCTAATAAGCATTATCCCTGGGATGATCTCAGTCAATGTATTGTGCAGGTAAGACTATTACAGAAGGGTAATACTAAAATTCTTTGTATTAGGTTATTCAGGAGTTTTGGTGTGGTGCTGTGGGCTAAAGCATCAGACTGCAAAGTCGTTTGAACTGCAAGGTCAGTGGTTCAAGTTCACCAGCTGCTCCATGGAAACCCTATACAAGGTCGCTATGGGTCGGAATCGACTCAACGGCACTTCACAACAACACAACAACAACTAGGTTATTCATGTTAACTGTACCATCAGCAATATTCATTCATTCATTATATAAAATTTTGAGTGTCTGCATTTGATGTTATTGTATTATTTCTATTTACCACAGCTGGTACCTGAAATGACAATTTCAAGACTAGATATAAAAGGTCACAAAATATAAACCCCCCAAATAAAAACATCTTAGCTGCAACAAGCATATACTCTAAGTATGGTGGTGGTGGTGACAGTGGTTATGTGCTTTGGAGTCTGTTCCGACTCATAGCAACACTGCATATAGGACTTCTGAGGCTATAAATCGTTATGGGATCTGAAACCTCATCTTTCTCCTGAGAAACGGCTGGTAGTTTCGAACTGCTGCCGTTGAGGTTAGCAGCCCGATTCATAACCACAGCACTACCAGGGATCCTATATTCTAAGTATAAGATGTTTAAAATTGTGATGGGTTTATTTTATCACATGTAAACTCATCTACGAGGGGTCTTCAAAAAGTTCATAGCAAAATTCCAATATGTTTTAGTTCTATTTTCCCACATGTTGAAATCCCCTTATAGTTGAAAGGTGAATCGTACATTTTTAAAATGTAACTTGTACCTTGGAAATAAGAACTTCTCCATCATTAAGATTATTCTGTTACCATTTGCATTTTAATGCCACAAGAAATTTGTATTATAAAATGTTGTTATTGTTGTTTAGCACTGTCGAGTCAGTTCTGACTCATAGCGACCCTGTATAGGGTTTTCGAGGAGCGACTGGTGAGCTTGAACCACCAACCTTGCAGTTCAAGTGGCTTTACAGTCTGACGCATTAACCCACAGCACCACACCAGACTCCCTGTATTAGAATATAATGGTCATATATTTGACAAGTATGAAAAATGTTTTTAAAAAGTAATGAAATAAGAATCAGACCAAGAATTTAAAAAAAGTATTAAAATTGCATTTACTAGAAAAATGTTAATTTATGTATTTGTATATTTATGCAAACTTTTCATTAGTCTTCACAAACATACATAATTGATAATGCGGAAAAGTTTTGCTGTGGGGTCACAGGCAAAAAGAAAAAGTGATAAGACCAAAAGTTCTATCTCCAAATATGTTAACTGCCATAATCACTTCTTTAAAAATGTTGAACCAGTGGTGGATCTAGCAACTGTTGTTAAATGTTGTCAAGTCAGTTCTGACTTATAGCAATGCTGTATAGGGTTTCTGAGGAGCAACTGGTGAGTTTGAACCACTGACCCTGCAGTTCAAACCAACCTTGTGGTCTAGGGCTTAACCTATAGTGCCACACCAGGACACCGTTTAGCAACTAGCCTCTAAAAAAATATTATAAATTGTTACTGGATTAAAATCATAAATGGTTAATTAAATAGGAATAAAATAATTATTTTCTTTCATTGATAGAGAAAATACTAGGTTATGTCTTTTGCTCTCCTTGTTGTTGTTAAGTACCATCGAGTCGGGTCCGACCCATAGCGACCCTGTACAGGCTTTCCGAGGGTGTAAATCTTTACAGGAGTAAAAAGCCTCATCTTTCTCCCGTGGAGCGGCTGGTAGTTTCGAACCGCTGACCTTAAGGTTCCTTAAGGTTCACAGCCCGATTCGTAACCACTATGCTACCAGAGCTGCTCTCCTTACTGGGTTAAAATTTTAACCATTCTATTATGAAAAGTAGTATCTTTTCCTTAAAGGTTTATGTCCAGAAGCTCAGTTGACCCACAAAGAACATTATTACTGTTGTTTTTGTTAACTTCTGTCTAGCCGGTTCTGACTCATAGGGATCCTGTATGGGGTGTCTGAGGAGCAGTTGGTGAGTTTGAACCGCCGACCTTGTGGTTCAAACTGACCTTGCAATCCAGTGTTTATCTTAGGGTGCCACACCAGGACTGTGCCATGAAATCAATTTTCGACTCTTAGAGATTTCATATAACTGAGACTAACTGCCCCATACAATTCCATGCTGTAATTTTTATGAATGGTCGCAAACATAACAACAATTGGGAGATGACACAGGACCCAACAGAGATTATGTTCTGTTGTGTATAGTGTCACTATGAGTCAGAACTGACTTGATGGCACCTAACAACAACATCAGTAACACTCTTGGTGGAAGTGGATTATCAGACCTTTCTCTCTTGAAGACATTGGATTGATTTGAACTCCCAACCTTCTGTTTAGCAGTTGTTAGTATTGTGCCACCAGTACTCTTCATACATTTGGGGACTAAATTACTTCCTCATTGCACTCTTATATATTGTTTCTGAGATTGTAAGTTTTTACTGGAACAGACAGCCTCATCTTCTTTTCCACGAACAGCTAGTGAGTTTGAACCGCCAACCTTTCAGTTAACAGATCAATTGTTATTGTTGTCAGGTGCCATCGAGTCGGAACCGACTCATAGCGACCCCATGCACAGCAGAATGAAACAATGTCCGATCCTGGGCCAACCTCACTACC
>NW_006408816.1:386797-398131 GCF_000296735.1 Chrysochloris asiatica | reverse complement strand
CACCATTGGCTAAAAATATTTGCCTCTATTTCTTCTTCTTCTTTTTTTTTTTTTTAAGCACACAAAAACATGCAGGGATATATAATTATTTAAACAACTGAAGGGCACATTTCACAAGCCAGCCTACTGCCCGCCAGCACATAGACTCTCTCTTTCTATGAGCCTAGAGTCCATAGCTGCTCTATCTCTTCATGCCTCCATCTCTGGTGTCCCTGCTTCTCTGGTTAGGATCCCATGTTCTGCTCATTTTCTTCCCTCTTGATGGTCCTAGGGTCTGGAACATAAGATTAACTACTACCCCCATATGTTACACATCTTCTACCTTTACAGTTGTGACAGTTATAATTAGTCATGATAATAATTACTCACTGTTAAATCAAAATAATCTTATCCCCATCTCCTTTCACCAGACCCATCTAGACAAGATGAAAATTATTCAGTGGGGATTCTACCTCCTTCACCTCCCCTTGCTTTGAAATGAAGCTCCCTCTTGAAAGCTTGTAATCCATCTATTTTGTGCATTTATACCTTCCTCACCCCCATTTTAGGTAGTCAATGTCTAAGTTGCTCATCCCTATCAACCCTGTGGATAGGCTTAATCCTTGATGTGAAGACTCCTTCCCTCTTGGTTGATACTTTGGGCTACTACAACCATAAGCAAAGATCAAGTTCATCAAATTGTGGCTGTTTACACTTGCTTCCTTTATCAAACTTACTTATCTTCTTCCAGTGGAGGTCTGATCATCAAGCAATCCAAGCTAGGTCAATTAATACTATCTGCAACTTTGGGAGTTCTTACTTGCCTCCTCCCACTTCATATCAGCTGGACACTTCATTCTCAGCTCTAACCCCCAGTGGCTAGGTCAGTTTCCATAGGCTCAGGAGTTTCCAAGTCTCCCCTAACTTCAGACCAAGTAGCCCTTTCTCTTCTTTTTATCATCTCCAGGTCAACATGAGTCTATAGAACATAGTTGAACTTAG
The DNA here is from genome assembly GCF_000296735.1 of Chrysochloris asiatica. Taxonomy (NCBI): domain Eukaryota; kingdom Metazoa; phylum Chordata; class Mammalia; order Afrosoricida; family Chrysochloridae; genus Chrysochloris; species Chrysochloris asiatica. The sequence continues at coordinate 397,150 of NW_006408816.1, read as the reverse complement.
CCAATGTCTTCATTACTGCCTTTCTCCACTTCTACTCACAAGTAGACAAATGCAGTCACCAGTGATCCTTCCATCTTCTTTTGATGCTTTCTGCATCATTCAATATTTTGCTCATAGAATCCTTCAGTATTTCAAGTTGAGACTTAGATTTTTTTTTTTTTTTTTTCAGTTCTTTCAGCTTAAGAAATGCTGAGCATGTTCTTCCCTTTTGGGTTTCTACCTCCAGGTCTTTGCACATTTCATTATAATGCCTGACTTTGTGTTCTTGAGCTGCCCTTTGAAATGTTCTATTCAACTCTTTTACTTCCTCATTTCTTCCATTGGCTTTAGCATCTCTATACTGGAAAGCAAGTTTCAGAGTCTCTTCTGACATCCATTTCAATCTTTTCCTTCTTTGTTGTCTTTCTAATGACCTTTTGCTTGTTTTCTGTATGATGCTTTTACTGTCGCTCCCCAACTCTTCTGGTTTTGATCACTAGTGTTTAATGCATCAAATCTCTTCTTGAGTTGATTTCTACATTCTGGTGGGCAATGTTCAAGGTCATATTTTGACTCTTGTGGATTTGTTTTAAAACTTTTTTCAGCTTCTGCCTGAACTTTCATATGAGTAATTAATCATCTGCCCTTATTTTGGCTAATGATATGGAGCTTTTTCACCGTGTCTTTCCACAGATGTAGTCAATTTGATTTCTGTGTATTCCATCTAGTAAGATCCAGGTGTGTAGTCATGTTTTATGTTATTTAAAAAAGGTATTTGCAATGAAAAAGTCATTGGTCTTGCAAAATTCTATCATGTTATCTCTAGCATTGCTTCTTTAGCAACTACCTCATCCTTCATCAGTTTCCAGTCTTTCCATTCTAATAGTCAGTAAATTATGAATACATCTTGATTGCATGTTTGATCAGTTTCACACTGAAGAAGTGTTAGAATTCTTCAATTTCATTATCACTGGCTTATGTGATTGGTACGTGCTTTTGAATATTTATAATTTGTCTTGTTTGTAGGCATATGGATATTCTATAATAGAGAGCTTTGTAATTTAAGATACATCTTGTAATGTTCTTTTTGATGATGAATGGGAGACCATTCCTCTTCAATTAATCATTCCTGGCATAGTAAACTATGTGTTTGTTAGGTTAAAAATGATCAATACCTGCCCATTTCAGATCACTAATGCCTAGCATATCGATGCTGGTGCGTTCCATTTAATTTTTGACAACTTCCAATTTTCCTAGATTCATACTTTGTATATTCCTTGTGCTACTTATTAATCTCCTCATTTTGAGTTGTGCTGCTGTCTCACAGTTTTCCATAGCTATTCGTAAGGATTTAATTGACTAATATTCTGAAGTAACCTGTCTCTTATTCTTCCTGTCTGCTATCTTAGTCTGGAAGCTCAAATGAAACCTCTTCACCAGGGGTGACTCTGCTAGTATTTAAAGTACTGGTGGCATAGCTTCCAGAATTGCAGAAACACACAAGCCAACTCAGTACAACAAGCTGACAGACAAGTGGTGGATTTTGCCCATAGAATGCTTCATTATAACAATTTCAGGCTTGAAATTTTACTTTAATTCCTTCAGCTTGAGAAATGCTGAGTATGTTCTTTCCTTTTGGTTTTCAAACTCCAGGTCTTTGTACATACTTGACTTCTTGCCTCAAAACTCTGGTTCAGATTTCTAGCACTATATTAAATAGGTGTGGTTATAAACGGCATCCTTTTGTGGTTCCTGTTCACAAGGGGAATGCTTTCAGGTTCTTTCTGGTAAGAGTAATATGTTTTTGTATAGATTTCTAGAATTATGTAAAGGAATTTCCCTTTTATTCCTATTTTATTTAGTGGTTTCATCAGGAATGGGTCTTTGATTTTTATCAAATGCTTTTCCTGCATCAACTGACATGATCATGTAAAAATACCATGGCATGAGTTAGGTCCTCCTAATCTTTGCTAGGAAATTTGGAAGATAGCTACCTGGCTAACCAATTGGAAGAGATCCATGTTTGTGTCCATTTCAAAGAAAGGTGACCTGATTGTGGAAATTACTGACTGATATCATTAATGTCACATGCAAGGAAAATTTTGCTGAAGATAATTCAAAAATGGCTGTAAGAGCACATAAACAAAGACACTAATAAACATATAACAACAAATAAAGAAAATAGTAAAGGAGCAAAAAGAGAAATAAAACAAAACATAGCATTAAGAAAAAATTCATACACTAACAACATAGAAAAGAAAACTTCAGAAGGGAAAAATAAGAGAAAAAATGAAAAGAAAGAAAAAACACTAAACACAACTAGGGAGAGAGAAGTAGGAAAGAGAAACAAGTCAGAGAACTATATAGAAAAAAATAAGACTAAAACAGAAGATAGAAGAAAATGTAAAAAGGGAAACAAAAGAAAAAAAGAAACAAAAATGAAAGTGGAGATAGAAATGATAAAACAAACAAACAAACAAAAACAAGAGGAGAGAAAAAGAATATGAAGACAGAGAAAGAATAAACAGAAAAAAAACAAACAATGAAAGGAAAACGCCAGAGCAAGTTCTAGACCCATAGAAGAGAAATCTCTTGGGGCTCCTGCCTGCCAGTGAGCTCAAGTGGTGCATGGGTGGGAATGAGATGCTGGAGCTCCTAGCCCTAGTTGGAGTTTCTACAGGACTAGCTATGTCAATGTTTGGGCCACCCAATCTGAAAGTAGTTCCTGCAAGCCTCAAATTAGGTTAGATCAGGGTCTTTCAAATCCAGATGGCAGCCACGGGAAGAGTGACCAGCCATGAGATTTCCAGTTAAGTGCAGGGAGAGCTGGGACTGACGCTACAGGTCTGGAGCAGAGCTCACCTGAATCTAGGTGCAAGGAGTTGTGCAGTTAGCACACAGTTTACAAAGTTGTGGCTTGCAACTGTGAGGCTCACAACTGTACAATTGACAGCTATGTGGCTAAACCTTCCAGAAAGCAAGAGCTATGCAGGGTGTGAATGGGGGTAAAGTTGGCCAAGCCTCTGGTCATTAGCGAAGCATGGGAAACAAGAAAGAATCACACATTTTTGTTGTTGTTGTTGTTAATTACCTATGTGCATCTGCACCTGCAAGCCACTATTTCCAAAGCTGTTCAAGATGACTATGCTACATCTAACCAATCGACACAAGTCACCTATTTCCTTTTTTCAATGTGTCTTTTCAGCTTCTTTAACTAGTCAGCAGTCAATCTACTTCTCTACCCCTTCCTGTGCATTTGTTTCACTTGGTCTTCTAGGTGTCTGAGTAGAGGGTCTATGTTTCATGTCAACCTAGTCCGCCATCTTGCTAGAAGTCTTCTCTAGGAATTTTTAAAGGTAGGCTTGGAAGAAAGATGAGGCTTTCTACTTCCATAAAGATTTACAGCCTCTTAAACCCTACACTGGGTTGATGACTGAGTGCCTCCTGTGCTGCCTCACTTTCTTGAAAGATTTCAATTTTTATTCCATCAGTTCCTGGTGCCCTGTTCTTTGCCAATTCCTTCAATGCACCTTGGACTTCCTCTTTCAATATCATTGGCTCTTAATCATATGCTACCTCTTGAAACAGCTGAACATTAACCATTTTCATTTGGTACAGTCCTCTTTATTCATATTCCTGCCTTTACAAACATATGAGGTGATTGAAAACACCATTGCTTGAGTCAGGCACACTGTAGTCCTTCCTCAAGGTGACATTTTTGATTTTCAACATTTTGAAGAGGCCTATTGTAGCAGATTTGCCTAATGTAGTATGTCCTTAGATTTCTTGACTGCTGTTTACATAAGTGTTTATTGTGAATCCAAATAAAATGAAATCATTGACAATTTCATTTTTTCTGCATTTATAATGATGTTGCTTATTGATCCGGTTGTGCAGATTTTTGTTTTGTTTATGTTGAGGTATAATCCATATGGAAGTCTGTAGTCTTTTGTCTTAATCTTCAAAAGCCCCTTTCTCATTCAGCAAGCTAGCTTGTGTTAACTGCCTACATAGGCTCTTATTTACCCTTTCTCCAATCATGATGCTGCATTTTGTTTATGATTATGTTAGAAAGAAAAATACGATTTTTTTTAGAAACTACAAAATATACAGGAAAACTAAATTGACTAGGAGTATCTGAGCAAGGGCTAAAAATATTAATATTTTATATTAATTTCATAATTTTAGTCATACTGGAAAAATCCTTTTCAAAGTGCTTGATCTATTTAGTCTGAGAAAATTAGATATTACAACTTTGTTATAATTTAGACATATACTAAAGACTAAACTATATTTAAGCCAATACTCTGTTTTGCCAGTTATATGTTCAGTATATAAAAGAGAAATTATTTCAAAATTTAATTCAAATTTGTACATGACCAAATTCTATGATAAAAAAATGAACAATGTTCTTTCATTTTTGTATCTTTAAATTCACAAAGCTCTTTTTGAAGGCATACAGTGATTATGTTAGATTAAATAGATATTCTGCAGAATTAAAATGAAAATATACACATCGTAGAGGAAGGTTAGTCAGCAAGGGTTGCTTTCTAAATTTATGTCCCTAGACAGCCATCAAGCAGCCAGCAGAAAAATGCCTTTTGAAGCTATGGAGTCTCCAGTTTTTATCTCTGACATTACCTTGTGATTCGACAGATGGAAGCCCAGCAGCAGACATGCAAAGTGGATGCCAAATGAATCACATATACAAAGCAGAATGGTGCCCTACCCAGGTGGTCATCCTCTCTTTTCCAGAACCTTTAATATGGCTCACTCCAAACTTGACGATGCTGTAGTGATATTGACATGTTCTTCAGTCATTGATGAATGTCAGTGGGCTCTTGGCTCTCTTTCTAAGGTACTTTAGCATGCTCTCTGCTCTGTACATATGTCCAAGTTGGCAGCCAGTTGGCGTGGCTGTTGATGTGTCTCTATCTGTCAGGTCTCCTTATCACCTTTAGAACAAAGATAGAAGATATATCTGCAAGACTGTTTTCATTGACTGTGGAAGGGTGTACAGGGAAATAAAAATTGTGACCTGAAAAATTATCTTTATCATCTAAACCAAGGATCTATTCAACTTTGGGAATATAAGTAAAATCCAACTAAAATAGTAAACATGACAATTTAAAATACGACCTTAATATTAATAGTTTAATGACTAAAACACACCTTGTTCAATTGAGGCAATAATAAATTGGATCAGTCTTTATGGAGGAATACTTTTTCTAACAGAACATAATGGATAATTAAAAAATAGCCAATCTTTTAAATTGATTAAAATTACAATAGTAAACCATCTGGTAGTGTAGTGGTTACGAATCGGGCTGCGAGCCTCAAGATCAGCAGTTCGAAACTACCAGCGGTTCCGCGGGAGAAAGATGAGGCGGTCTGCTCCCGTAAAGATTTACAGCCTCGGAAACCCTGTACAGGGTCGCTATGAGTCGGAACCGACTCCACAGCACATAAAAACAACAACAAGGGAGAATGGTGGCTCTATAGGATAAGCACTGGGCTGCAAACAACAAAAGTTGGTGGTTCTAGTCCTCTAGCCTCTCAGCAGAATAAAGATGAGACCATCTGCTCCCCGTAAGATGGAGTCCTAGTGTGGCACTGTTGGATGAACACTGGACTGGTAACTGCAAGGTCAGTAGTTCAAACCCACCAGCTACTCCTTGGCCGCCCTATACAGAGTAGCTATGAGTCTGAACCCACTCTATGACACTTACAATAACAACAATAAACCATTGTAAGAAACAGAATTATGCAGGTGATATAAATGGTCATTGTAATTAGTTTTTAGAATGATGTGCGCATATATATATGTTTTCCATTACTATTTGATGGGAGATACCTAAATCAATTTTTATTCAACTTTATCAGGTAACCTTGAAAATAATTGGTTTAGTTGGTTCCACTTAAAATTAACTTCTCCATTATTTTCTCATTTCAGAAATGCTACCTTTAATTGCTATATTCATTCATCCATTCCAACAAATATTTGCTGAACTAATTATCTCATGTCTGCTTCTTTGAAAAATTCTTTTGACTGTGTCCCCTAATTGTATGAAACCCTGTTCATTCACTCACTAACTGAAAAAAAAAAAAAAAGGACAGGAATTATTCTTGACTTTTTACTTTAACTCAATTTTTACTTTAACTTGTTACATGTTGGCATCAATTCCTTGTTGTTATTGTTGTAGTTAAGTGTCATCAAGTTGGTTCTGCCTCAGAGCCACCCTGTATGGGATTTCTGAGGAGAGGTTGATAGGTTTGAACTTAAACCTTGTGGTAGCTGTCCAATGCTTATCCTACAGCACCATATCAGTTTCTTAGCCTTCTTAATTCTATTTCCTAAATGTGGCAAATAATATATTCTTTTTCTGCTGTCTCTAGCAGTGTCCCCTCCTCCCCAATATACATAAATGACCATATTGTTGTTGTGGTTGTTATTAAGTCCTTTCTGGTCAGTTCCGACTCATAGTGACCCTGTATAGTGTTTCTGAGGAGTAAATGGTGGGTTTAAACCACCAGTCTTGCAGTTAGCCATCTAGGGTTTATCCTACAATGCCATACCATTGTTGTTGTTGTTAACTGCTGTCAAGTCGATTCTGACCCATAACGACCCTGTATAGTGTTTCCAAGGAGCAGCTGGTGAGCTTGAACCACCGACCTTGCAGTTCAAATGACTTTGCAGTCTGGCGCATTAACCCACAGTGCCACACCATTGTTGTTAGGGGTCATCAAATTGATTCCAACTCATAGTGACCCAGTGTACAACAGAATGAAACACTGCCTGGTCCTTTGTCATCCTCACAATAATCGCTATACTTGAGACATTTGTGGCAATCCATCTTATTGTGGGACTTCCTCTTTTGTGCTGACTCTCTACTTTATCCAGAATAATGTCCTTCTCCAAGGACTGGTCCTTTCTGATAACATGTCCAAAGTCTGTGATGAAGTCTCACCATCACTGCTTCCAAGGAACATTCTGGTCATACTTTTATCAAGACAGATTTGTTCATTTTCCTGCCAGTATGTGGTATATTCAATGTTCTTTGCCAACACCATAATTCAAATGCATTGATTCGTCTCTGGTCATCTTTATTCATTGTCTAGTCTGCAAGCATATATTGTTGTTGTTAAGTGCTGATGAGTCCATTCCGACTTATAACAACCCTGAGTAGGGTTTCTGAGGAGCAGCTAGTAGGTTTCAATGACTGACCTTGTGGTTAGCAATCCAATGCTTATCCTACAGTACCATACCAAGACTCCATATGTGTGACTGAAAATACCACTGCTTGTGTCATGAGAACTTGAGTCCTCAAAGTGACATTTCTAGTTTTTAAAACTTTATAGAAGGGACTGTAGCCTTTCATCTTTATCAATAAGTGTTTCAAGTTCTATTTTCTTTTAGCCAGCAAGGTTCTGTCATCTGAATACCACAGTTTATTAATACGACTTCCTCCGATCCTGATGCCACATTCTTTTTCGTATTGTCCAGACTTTTGCATTATTTGTTTAGCATATAGATTGACTATATATGGTGAAATGGTGTAAACCTGATGCACATTTTTCTTGATTTTAAATCATACAGTATAAGCTTATTCTATTTTTATGTGACTCTGTAGGATAAGCACTAGACTGCTAGCCGCAAGGTCAGCATTTCAAACCTACCAGCTATTCCTCAGAAACCCTATACAGGGTTGCTATGAGACAAAACAGACTCAATAGTACTTACCAACAACAACAACAACTTGATATGTGTAGGGAGTGCAGTGGTTTCATATGATAAGCATTGCACTGTGAACCGCAAGGCCCAGGTTCGGGCCTGCCAGTTACTATATGGAAGACAGATGAGGCTTCCTCCTTCCATAAATATTTAATGCTTGGAAACCCTACATAGGGACACTGTGAGTCAGAAATGACTCAACACGTTTAACAATAACTATAACTTGATGTGTGTACAGCTTCTGCATGAGCATAGTGAAGTATTCTGGAATTTCCCTTTTTTACAATATTATTCCCACAGTGACATGCCTTTATATAGTCAGTAAGACACAGATAAACATCTCTGATATTTTCTTCTTTCAGCCAGGATACATCTGAAATTACCATTAATATCCCTCATTACAAATCCTCCTCTTAATCCAACTTAAATTTCTGGCAGTTCCCTGTAGATGTACTGCTATAACCATTTTTTTTTTTTTTTGGTTATCTTCAGCAAAATTTTGTTCGTGTGTAATACTAATAATATTTTTTGATAATTTCTACATTTTGTTGGGTTACAATATTTCAAAATGGGCATATATATGCAAGTCTTCTAGTATGTTGCCTAGTTAAGTTTCTTCCAAATTTATTGATAAGGACCAATGAGTCCTTCCAATGCTACATCCATTTGTTGAAAGATCTCAATTATTATTGTGCCAAATCCTGGAGCCTTGTTTTTCACAAATGTCTTCAGTACAGTGTGAACTTTTTCCCTAAGGACCATGGTTTCTTGATCATATACTGCCTCCTGAAATGGCTGAATATTTGCCAATTCTTTTTGGTTCAACAACTCTGTATTCCTTCTATCTTCTGTTGATGCTTCCTCCTTCAATCAGCATTTTGTCTATAGAATTCCTCAGTATTGTAACTCAAGGCTTGAATATGTTCTTCAGTTAGTTCAGCTTGAGAAATGTTAAGTGTATTTTTCCCTTTTGGTTTCCTAACTCCAAATTTATGCACATTTCATTATAATACTTTGTCTTCTCAAACCACACTTTGAAATCCTTTGTTTATCTCTCTTATGTCATCATTGCTTTCTTTTTCTTTCATTGTTGTTGTTAAATGCCGTTGAGTCGGCTCTGACCCATAGCTATCCTGAACAGGGTTTCCGAGGCTATAAATCTTTACAGGAGCAGAAAGCCTCCATCTTTCTCCCGAGGAGCAGCTGGTAGTTTCGAACTGCTGACCTTGTGGTTCGCAGCCCGATTCATAACCACTACGCTAGCTCCTTATTCTTTAGCTACTCTATATTCAAATGCAACTTTCAGAGTCTCTTCTGATACCAATTTTAGTCTTTTCTTTCTTTCCTATCTTTTAAATAACCTTTTACTTTCTTTATGTATGGGGTCACTAATATATTCTGCCAAATTTCCTTGTATTCAGTCATTAGTGTTTAATGTGTTAAGTCTGTTTTTGACATAGTATCTAAACACTATATATACTTAAGTTCATACTGTGGGCTTCTTTTAATTTTCTTCAGCTTCAACTAGAATCTGCACAAGTGCAATTGAAGGTCTTCTATCAACATCCTAGACTGAAAAAATGAAAATTTCTTTTTTATAATGTAAGGATGTATTTTTCATAAAAAGGATAAATACTGTCATTTTCAAGCATCCTGGTAAGATTGCTTATGAAATAGAAAGGATAGAGGCTGAAACATGTGAAAGGCTTTTTTTCCTTTCTTCCTACATGGAATGGGTGAATAATTTTTTCTCATGTTTAGATGTTGTCCAAAGCTTTTTTTTTTTTTTTTTTTTTTTTAAATAAAACCAGTCTTTTCCTTATGACATTCCTAGAATAGGGATGGAAACCTTAAACCTGGACTTTTCTGTCACTGTCTTTACAGAATAGATATAGAAGAAAGATCACACATTCCTGAGCAGTCTGAAAATAAGATAATACATCGGATAAATTGAAGCTCAAGGGAATTTATCTGCATTCTAGCTTAATTGGTGAGTGAGAAAACATTGAGTAATAATCCTTTTGAGATTCTAGGGCACAATCAAGGAAAGGAAGACTTGAGAGGTCACATTTACCTAGTTAAGTACCGACTATGAACTCTGATATAAATCATTACTGTTTGTTTGTTTGTTAAAAGCAAAAATAAAAACACAACTAAACCCACTACTACTGACTCAATTCTGAGTCATAGAAAAAGTATTTAATTCGTATAATTTAGTGGTTATAGACATAGATTGTGGTGAGAGATTCTATGGGTCTGGGTTCTGAGTCTCCTGATCTTTAGTTCGTAAGTTAAGCATTTTATATCTCAGTTTCCTCATTTAAAAAGAGAGTGGAGAATGATAATACCTATCTTATGATAATATGATGTTGTTGGTTGTTGCTGTTAAGTGCTCTTGAGTCAGTTCTGACCCACAGCAATACTGTATAGGGTTTCCAAGGAGCAGCTAGTGAGCTTGAACCACCGACCTTGCAGTTCAGTTGACTTTGCAGTCTGACGCATTATCTCACAGTGTTACACCAGGACTCCTGTTGTTGTTGATTGTTGTTGTTGTTGTTAGGTGCCAACAAGTTGGCACCGACTCATAGTGACCCTATGTACAGCAGAACAAAACACTGTCCAATCCTGGGCCAACCTCACCA
>NW_006408816.1:383358-386697 GCF_000296735.1 Chrysochloris asiatica | reverse complement strand
TTCATCAAATCTGTTCAGCAGCTCAATTAGAGGGTCTTATATCAAAAAGTAAATAAAACCAAAATCCTGGTGGTAAAAATGATTAAACCTCTGCTGCTAATTGAAAGTTTCGCAGTTTAAACCGAACTAATAGCTCTACAGGAGAAAGACCTGCTTCCATAAAGATTATAGTCAAGAAAACCCTATCACATGTGATCCCTATTACTTATAAATGACTCAGTGGCACCCAACAACCACAATAAATCCAGTTCTGCAGTCTGTATTTCAATTCGATTTTAAAGCTATGAGAACACAGAAGTGCAAACTAGACAAGCTAGACAAACAAGGCATCTATATAAACTGAGAAATTTGAGGTAGAACAAATAGAGGGAAATTAGTCATTTTCTTCTATGTTATGTTGCTGTTAAGTACCATTAAATCAGTTCTGACTAACAGCAACCCTGTATAGAGTTTCCAAGAATCCTGTTGTAGTATTGTAGGATAGCACTGGAATTTTAACTACAAGGTCAGCAGTTTAAACCCACCAGCCACTCCTTGCAAGCCCTATCCAGAGTCATTTATGAGTTGGAATAGACTCAGTGGCACTTAACAACAATAACAACATAAGGTTTCCAAGAAGCAGCTGGTAGGTTTGAATTACCAGCCTTGAGGTTAGCAGTCCATTGCATATCCAATGTTCTTTAAAAGTATGAATTATAAGTATTTTATCTAGTTCCTCACCTGCCCTCCTAAGAATAACTGTCCTATTTACTATTGTAAAGTGCCATTGAGTCAAGTCAGATACACAGTTCAAATTTTCAGACCCTGTAAAGGGTTTCTAAGGACCCTGTAAGGGATTTGAACCTCCAGCCTAGTGGTGAGCAGTCCAGTGCTGATCCTACAGCGCCATACCAGGAGTCCAACAGTCATATCATTGTTGTTAAATGCCGTTAAGATGGTTCTGACCCAGAGGGAGCAGCTGGTGAGCCTGCATTGCTGACCTTGTGATTCAAAGAGACTTTGCAGTCCAGGGCATTAACCCTCAGCACTGCAACACAACTCCTACTGTCATATATAAGGCACTGAAAACATGTTTCATGAGATAACAGGTTTATTTTATATAACGTTTAAAATTTATGTAACATTTAATTTGAAGCATAATCATAGAAAATCACCCTAGTTTTAGATTTGTTAAATGAAGATCAGGATTGATATTGCGACAAACATGATGTGACATATGACAGATCTAAATGCCTGGATTTTGTAATACACAAGCATTATTCAAATTCCTTGTCATTTTATGCAATTATTTGTAATATCTCTGTGTTTGCCTGTCTTAATGGTAATTTAGGAGCAGTAACATAGTATTAGAAGTAAAGAAAAAAAGTTGTGAGAATCTTAGTTTAAATTGTTCAATTGCATTTACTGTTACAGAAACGTACATGTTGGGTTCAAGTGGCCTGAACTGCAAGTAAATGCAATAAAATGCAAGCAATCTAACCTACTGCAATCATATTGTGCCAATACTCAGGCAGGACACAAAAGGAAAACACAACAGGTTTTGAAACCAATCAAATTAATTACATCTTAGGCTGAGAAAGAGAGAAGGCAAGATTGCTTCTCATCAGGTCCTGCTGTGATGATGAAGGAAACAGATCAAATCACTTGATTAAGGGGACTCTAGATACAGAATTGAGAAAACCCTTCTAAGTAACTAACTTCTGGAAATCTGTGGGTACTTCTGCAACTTGGGAACCTGAATTGAATCTTTCTTATAATTGATAGTTCATTTTAAGGTGAAAAATCCCAAACACAACCAACACTCTTCAATTCTGAGACCAAGCAGTAAATGATGAAGCACAGAAAATAAAGTAAAAAAGAACTTGTCTTCATTTTTCAGTTTTGGTAAAACAGAAATGCTTCAAGTGAATGGCTTCAATAAATAAAGATTCATTTTCTCACAGGAGAAACTTCTTTATAAACTTTATAAACTTCTAGGAGGCTACAAGTTTGAATTCAGAACACTGGCTCTAGAAGACTTTCTCTCGCTCTTGATTCTTCCTGTTTCATCTAAGCTTCTGTTTCTAGCTTCCTAGGAGATCTTCATGTACTTCGATATCTATTTTCCACAAACTGTGCTTCTTTCTCTCTGTGCCTAATTTTTTTAAATCTCAAAAGTGATTGGCTTAAAACATACCCTACACTGATACCATCATGCTGATATGACCTCATTAACATAACAAAACCCCTATTACCAAACAGAATTACATTCTCAAGTATGTTCTTGTTGTTAAGTGCCTTTGAGTTGGTTCACACTCACATGCTCATAGCAACACTGTATAGGGTTTCTAAGGAGTGGCTGGTGGGTTTGAACCACTAACCTTATGGTTCAATGACCAGTGTTTATCCTACAGAGCCACACCAGGAATTTTATCCTTCAGTATGCTGCTGTTGTTAAGTACACTCAAGTCAGTTCTAACTTACAATGACCCCGTATAGGGTTTCCAAGGAGCAGCTGGTGAATTTGCACTGCCGACCTTGTGGTTCATACCAACCTTGCAGTCCAGTGCTTTACCCAACAATGCCACACCAGGACTCTATCCTTAAATATAGTGTTTAAGATTTACAACACATATTTTGGGAAGACACAATTCAATCCACAAAAGAACTCATAGTGTGAAACTGAAAACAGAGTATCAAAGGGAAACACTTGAAGTCAGAGACTTATAAATAAAATGATACATAAAAAGAGTCAAACCCATGTCCATTGAGTCTATTCTGTTTCATGGAGACACTATAGGACAGAGTAGAACTACCCATCAGGACTTCTGATATGCAGAAATCTTTACAGAAATAGAACATCTTTCTATCATGTAGTATTTGGTGGATTGTAACTGTTAACCTTTCAGTTGGCAGATGAGTGCTTACCCAACTGTATCAATAAAATACATTTTATTTTAATGTCATATTAACCCCATAAAGATTTTTTGTGCCCAATAAAAACAATTTATCTAATATTCATCCAATTCAGGGGCTCTATTTCAAAGGTGATATATATATTCAGCTGCTCCTTGGAAACCCTATACAGGGTCGCAATGGGTCGGAATTAACTCAACGGCACTTAACAACAACAACAATTGTACATTCAGAATGCTGGTTGAGGGAACACTAGAGGATGAGCAAGACCAGTACTGCCCTCATGCCTGGCTCCTACCAGCATTCTCATTTAATTCAGTGGTGCCATCTAGATAAATTGCTATGTTAATAAATATCTACTTGTACAATGAAGTGAATAGGTAGTGTAGCCAACTCGATGGCACTTAACAACAACAACAACAAATGGTAAATGGATAATGAGAT
>NW_006408816.1:377407-381726 GCF_000296735.1 Chrysochloris asiatica | reverse complement strand
TTGGCCATCTTGGCCTCCAAGGAACACTCTGGCTGCACTTCTTCCAACAGATCTGTTGGTTCTATGGGCAGCCCATGGCACTTTCTATATTCTTCTCCGACAGTTGGTGCTGTGTGTTAATGGTGTGGGTTTGACAATGTTCTGCTGCTATTCATAATGTTTTCATTTTTGGACAGTATATTTAACAGTGCCTCTGCTATTGATAAGGTTTTTAGTGGCTAAACATTCAGAAGTAGTTGGCCTTTCCTTCATAACAGTCTTAATCTCGAAGCTTTGCTGAAATGTGTCCACCTTTGGAGACCCTACTAATATTTAAAATACTGGTGGTACAACTTCCAGCATCATAGCAACATAGAAGCCACCACAGTATAACAAACTGACAGATGAGTGTTGACATTGGTATGTTGTTGTTGTTATGTGCCATGGAGTCAGTTCCAACTCAAAGCGACTCTGTACAGGGTTTCCAAGGCTGTATATCTTTATGGGAGCAGAAACCTCATCTTTCTTCTGTGGAACATCTGGTAGTTTTGAACTGCTGACTTTGTGGTTTGCAGCCTGATTTGTAACCACTATGCTACCAGAGCTCCTTTGGTATGGTTAGGTTAAAATGAGATAAGACACATAAAATTTGGAATCATGCTTGCTACAGAAAAAAATAAATGATAAATAGATGGTAGCTAAGTGTTAGTGATGGAGTCCTGGTGTGGAACTGCAGGCTAATGAGTCAGACTGCAAAGTCGTTTGAACTTCAAGGTTGGTGGTTCAAGCTCACCAGCTGCTCTTTGGAAACCCTATACAGGGTTGCTATTGGTTGTAATCGACTCGATGGCACTTAACAACAACAACAAATGTTAATGATAATTTTGATGCAAACTAGAGAAATTGAAAATCTGATGGTTTGGTTAGGTTGAAATGAGAAAAGACATATAAACATTTAAAACTGTGCTTGCTCCAGGAAGAATAAGTGATAAATAAGTGGTAGCTAAATGCTAGTAATAATTGTGATGCAAACTAAAGAAACTTAAAATGCAGTTTATTCTTGCTTTATATCCACATTATACCTGCTTCCAGGTTGTCATCTTTAACTCATCTTTCACCATTGCCTCACATTATTACTAGAATGTTCTCTGTAACACCAGAATTGTTCTTGTTATTTCCTTATTAACTTTTTTCAAGGCTTCTTCATAGCTTTCAGATTAAATAAAAAAATTTCAACACAGAATAAATGAGACAATATGACTTATCATCTTAGCTCCACAATCTTATGTTGGAATGTGCATTATATTTATAACTTTGGAAAACATACATAAGCAAGGAATATCCTAGGATAACAGAAACACATGGCCCTTCTAGGTATAGAGTCCTTTTATGGTCTACTGTCTAACAGCATCGATTAGTTATCTAGTATCATGAACAGTCCTCCAAGCTATCATGTTTTCTTATCTCTGTAGCTTTACATCTTTGTTTGGCAGCCCGTACAACACTGAAGCTTTTACCTGTTCTTTTACCAAATTTATACCTGTCCCTTTGAATCATAGCTAAATTCTAGAAATATTCCTTGATTTACAAATACTAAGTCATTTTGCTTCTGGTCACCTGGATTTATCTCAGTCATAATAGTAAAATAATGATAATAGTTGCCAGGCATAGAGTTTCTTCTATGTCAGAAACACAAGCACCAGGTAATGTGCTTTATATGCTATTTTTTTCTTAACAATCTTGAAAAGTGTGTATTGTATGTATATATATATATTTTTAACCTATGTATTTTTCACATAAAAAATAGAAACTCAAGAAGGTTGTCTCTTGCTGGCACCGATCTCGTAAGTGTCAAAGGAAGTGCTCAAACTCAGATCTATATGTATGTAAGACTATCTTTTCTCCAAATGTCTCTCTCATAATATTCAAACATTTATTTCAAAGAATTATAATAAATATATTAATTTTTAATGTATTTTATTTATTATTTTAAATATTATTAATATTTTCTGTATTTATTTCTTAAGGGTTAATTATGTTCCTCATTCTTATTTATTTATTTATTTAAAATCTATAGTACCTAGTACATGTTTAGAACCTGGTAAGCACATAATTCATGATTGATGGATGAATAAATAACTAAGTCATGAACAATTCGATAACCTAATGAACTAACGGCAATCCATTTACTTTAGTTCAAAGGCCTTCTTAATGAGTTTCTAGCCTCTGACACATTACTCCTCTCTCAAGGGGACTCTGGGCTGAATTATATCTCTTTTGACTATTTAGCAAGGACCTTGCTGTTGCTAGGTTCCATTGAGTCAGTTCCAACTCATAGTGACCATAAGCACAACAGAATGGAACAATGCCCAGTTCTGTGCCATCCTCACAATCATTTTTATGCTTGAGTCTATTGCTGCTGCCACTGTGCCAGTTCATCTAATTTGGGTTCTTCCTCAATTTCACTGACCCTTTACCAAACATGGTCACCTCATATACATGCAAAAGCTCCACAGTGAATAAGGAAGACCATAGAAGAAGTGATGCTTTTGACTTAGGGTGTTGGAGTAGAATATTGAAAGTGCCGTGGGATGCCAAAGAACCAATAGATCTGTGCTGGAAGAAGTGCATACAGAATGTTCCTTGGAGGCCAAGATGGCCAAAATTCGTGTCTCATACTTCGGACATATTGTCAGGAAGGCTCTGTTGCTGAGAAATTTGGAAGTTGTCAAAAATGAAATGGAACACATAAACATCGATACCTTAGGCATTAGTGAGCTGAAATGGACTGGTATTGGCCATTTTGAATCTTACAACCACATGGTTTACTATGCTGGGAACGACAAATTGAAGAGGAATGGTGGTGTTGCATTCATTGTCAAAAAGAACATATCCAGATCAGTCATGAGGTAAAACGTTGTCTGTGATAGGATAATATCCATGTACCTACAGGGAAGACCAGTTAATACCACGATTATTCAAATTTACGCACCAATCACTAAAGCAGTTTCATAGAGATTTTAGAAATTATTCCGTTGTCTGATATGTCATTGCAAAAGATTTTTTCTCATTCTGTGAGCTCCCTTTTTATTCTTTTGGTGAAATCCTTTGATGCACATAAGTTTCTAATTTTTAGAATGTGCCAGTCATCTATTTTGTCTTCTTTTGTTTATGTAATTTTCACAGTGTTTCTTTATGTGTGCCCTGGATTAGAGCCCTTAAATTTGTCCCTGTTTTGTCATTGATGACCTTTATTATTCTGGGATTCACATTTAGGTCTTTAATCCATGCTGAATCGGTCTTTGTATATGGTGTGAGGTAAATGTTTCGTTTCAATCTTTTGCATATCAATTTCCAGTTCTGTCAGCACCATCTGTTTATGATGTCTTCCCCACTCAATGTACTTTGGCTCTTTGTTACAGATCAGTTGACTGTATGTGGATGGGTTAATTTCTGGATTCTCAATTCTATTCCATTGATCTATGTGTCTGTCACTGTACCAGTACCAGGTTGTTTTGACCACTGTAGGAGCTCTGGTAGCGTAATGGTTACGAATCGGGCTGCGAACCTTAAGGTCAGTGGTTCGAAACTACCAGCCGCTCCGCGGGAGAAAGATGAGGCTTTCTACTCCCGTAAGGATTTACACCCTCGGAAACCCTGTACAGGGTCGCTTTGGGTCGGAACCGACTCAAAGGCACTTAACAACAACAAGAAGTCATTTAATAAATTTTGAAATCAGGGAGTGAGAGGCCTCCAACTTTGTTGTTCTTCTTAAACACTACTTTGCTTATCCCGTGTCTTTTTCCTTTCCTTATAAAGTTGGTAATTGTTTTTACCTTGTCTCTAAAGAAGGTCTTTGGAATCTGGATTGGGATTGCGTTATATATGTAGATTGCTTTGGGTAGTATTGACATTTTCACAATGTTAAATATTCCTATCTAGAATCATGGTATATTCTTCCATATTTGTAAGTCTCTTTTGGTTTCTTGTAGTTTTCTTTGTATAGGTCCTTTGTTTCTCTGGTTACAGTTATTCCTAAATATATCATTCTTTGGTGGCTATTGTCAATGGCTTTGCTTTCCTACTTTCCTTTCCAAAGTTGTCATTATTAATATAGAGGGATCCAACTGATTTTTGTATGTTGATCTTGTACCCTGCTACTTTTCTGAATCTTCCAATGAGTTCCAGAAGTCTTTTTGATGTTTTTGTGGTTTTCTACTATAGGATCATATCATCTGCAAATAGAGTGTTTGACTTCCTCTTTGTCAATTTGGATGCTTTAATTTCCCTATCTTGCCTTATAGCTCTGGCTAAGATTTCCAAAACAATATTGAATAGGA
>NW_006408816.1:374142-376836 GCF_000296735.1 Chrysochloris asiatica | reverse complement strand
ACCATCCTTACATCCCAGGTATGAATCCTACTTGTTCATGATGCATTATTTTTTAGTTGTGTTGTTGAATTCTCTTGGCTAGTATATTGTTGAGAATTTTTGCTTCTGTGCTCATGAGGGATATTGGTCTATAATTTTCCTTCTTAGTGTCTTTCCCTGGTTTTGGTATGAGGGTTATGCTGCCTTCATAGAATTTATTAGGGAGCTTTCTATCCTCTTGTATGTTCTGTAATAATTTGAGTAGAATTGGTGACAGCTCTCCCTGAATGTTTGGAAGAACTCACCAGTGAAGCCATCTGGACCTGGACATTTTTTGGTTGGGAGTTTTTTGATGATCTGGTCAATTTCTTCCTTTGTTATAGGTCTATTCAAGTTTTCTACTTCACTCTGTGCAAATTTAAGTAGGTTGTACTTTTCTAAAAAAATGTATCAATCTTCTCTAGTTTTCAAATTTGTTGGAGTACAATTCTTCATAATATTCTGTGATTATTCTTTTTATTTCTGTTGGTTCTATTGTGATGTCACTCATGTGATTTCTTATGTGTGTTTTTTTGTGTTTTCTCCCTCTTTTCTTTTGTTAGGTTTGCCAATGCTTTGTCGATTTTATTAATTCTTTCAAAGAACCGGCTTTTTGTCCTATTGATTTTTTCTATAGTTTTTCTGTTTTCTATCTCGTTTATTTCTGCTCTAATCTTTATTATTCCCTTTCTTCCATTGACTGTGGGTTTGCTTTGCTGGTCTGTTTCTAGTTGCTGAAGATGTTGTGTTAATATGCTGATTTTGGTTCTTTCTTCTTTTTGGATGTGTGCATTTATTTCAATAAACTGTCTTCTCAGCAATGCTTTTGCTGAGTCCCAAAGATTATGGTATGCTGTGTTTTGTTTCTAGGAACTTTGTGAATTCATGTTTTATTTCTTCTACTACTCAGTCACTTTTCAGCAGGGTGTTATTCAGTTTCCATGTATTTGACTTTATTTTCTTGGTCTTCCTGTTGTTTATTTCTAATTTTATAGCATTGTGTTCTGATAAGGTGCTTTTTAGTATTTTGATGTTTGTAAATTCATGGAGGCTTGTTTTGTGGCCTAACACATGGTCTATTCTGGAGAATGTTCCATGCGCACTGTAAAAGAAAGTATGCTGTGATGTTGTTGGGTTGAATGCTCCATAGACATATATGAGGTCCAGTTGGCTGATTGTATTGTTTAGTTCCTCTGTGTCTTTGTCAAGTTTCTTTCTGCTTGTTCTATCCCTTTTTGGAAGTGGTCTATTACACTATTATTGTAGATTCGTCTATTTCTTTCTTCAAATCTATTAGAGTTTGCTTTGTATATTTTGGAGCTCTTTCATTGGAAGCTTAGATATTTATTATGGTTATGTCATCTTGCTCAACTGTCCCGTTAATTATGAGATAATGTCCATCTTTATCTATTATGCTGTTTTTTGCCTTAAAGTTTATTTTATCAGAGATTAGTATTACCACTCCTGCTCATTTTTATTGCAATTAGCTTGGTATATTTTTTTCCATCCTTTGACTTTTAGTCTATTTTTGTCTTTGTGCATAAGGTGTGTCTCTTGCAGACAGTATATTGAAGGAGCTTATTTTCTAATCCATTCTGCCACTCTCCATCCATTTACATTCAGTGTAATTATCAATAGATACAGATTTATATATATATATATATGTATATGTTGTTGTTAAGTGCAGTGGAGTCGGTTCCAACTCATAGCGACCCTGTGCAGGGTTTCCGAGGCTGTAAATCTTTATGGGAGCAGAACTGCAGTCTATAACCACAGAAAAGAGAGAGAGAAAAAATATTGTAGCCTAAGACTCGATGGCACTTAACAACAACAACAACAATATGAGTATGACTTTAATATCATCTTTCAGCGTCTTGCCTTCAAAGCCACCTGAGATATTTCAAGATGCCATTGTTGGTCATTATGATGTAACTTAAGATTTAATTTTCAGCCTGTTTCATTTTTAGTTGTCTCTCCTGCTCCACAATCCCTGTTCTGGCCTTTTCCCTAATGATGAATAGTTCAGGGCCAGCTGTGGCTATTTTGCACTACTGTTCGGTTTTAAGTGGAAACTTTCCCCTTAAATTTTGAAGAGGTTTGTGTGTATGCATAGTAGAACATTCTGGTGGTGGGGGTGGGGTATCCACTCACTCAGGCACCCTCTCTAGTCACCAGAATAGAGGTGCACAGACAGCAAGAGACCAAGGAACAGGTACCAAAAAAAAAGTTCACACCTTTATCTCTGAGGTTCCTTCATCAAGCATCAGTCTGTGGCAGCTCTGATCCTTTCCCTGCTCTGTCTTGCCCAGAATGGTGGCTCTGAGCTGCTGAGCCTGGCGGATTCTAAAATACAAGATTTCTTGCTTCTGCTACAAATTCCACTTGCTATAAGTCTTTGAAATTTTAAAATATTCCTATATATATGGTTCAGAGTTCTGAAACTGTCCCCTGAACCTACTTCATCCGGTATTCTGTGTTATTGCTGACGGAGATCCTCACTGCACTTCAATGCTATCCGCCATCAATCCCCGCCTCTTCACAGCCTTTCTTTTTAGGTTTATTTTTTGATCTACACAAAAGCACTCAGGAATATATAAACATTTATACAACCCAAGTCCACTTTCTACAGACCTGCTTCCTGGCCACCACACAGCCTTTCTCTTTCCACAAGTCTAG
>NW_006408816.1:371790-373502 GCF_000296735.1 Chrysochloris asiatica | reverse complement strand
CTTACTTCATATCTGCTGGATGCTTCACTCTCTGCTCTAGCTATTTCCTATCTTTTAACTGAGAATATCACTTAGGATTTGAATCCCTTTAAGAAATGCATTGTGTCCTCTAAAAAATATGTGCCGTAAATCCTAATTTCTATACCTGTGGTTCATTTTTTAATTATCTTCTGCAAAAATTTACTGTACCAGTATATTGACAGGAAACTGCTAGAAATATAAGCCAGATTCAAAAGAGAATGTCAAAGTAGTAATTTAATTGCTGATGTCAAAAGGATATTGGCTGAAAGCAGAGATTGCCAGGATATTTACTTGTGATTTACTGAGTATGCAAAGGCTATCAGCTGGATCATGCCAAGTTATGGATAACATTGTAAATAATGGGTATTCCAGAATGCTTAATTGTGCTCATGGATAACCTACACATAGACCAAGAAGCAGTCATTTGAACAGAACAACTGAATGGTTTAAAATCAGCAAAGGTATGCACCAGGGTTGTATCCTCTTACCAGATTAATTCAATCTGTATGCTGAGCAGATAATCTGAAAAACTGGTATCTATGGTGAAGAATTTGGCATCAGGACTGAAGGAATTCTCATTAACAACTTGTCACATGCAAATGATACATCCTTACTTGTTGGAATCAAAGCTTAAAGATGATCAAAGACTACAGCCTTTGGTATGGGCTGCACATCAATATAAAGAAAACAAAAATCCTTACAACTAGACCAATAAATAACATCATGATAAATGGAGAAAAGTTTAAAGCTGTCAAAGACATCATTTTGCTTGGATCCACCATCAATTCTCAAGGAAGCACCAGTCAAGAAATCAAATGACGTATTACATTAGACAAATAATCTGTATAAGACCTCTTTAAAGTGTTTAAGAATAAAGATATCAGTTTGAGGACTAAGGTGCACCTGACCCAAGTCATGGTATTTTCAGTAACCTCATATGCACGTGAAAGTTGAGCAATGAATAAGGAAAGGAAAACTGTAGAAGAATTGGTACATTTTAATTATGGTGTTGAAAAAGAATATAAAAAGTATCCTGGACTGCCAGGAGAATAAACAAATCTGTTTGGAAGTACTGCCAGAATGCTCCTTAGAAACCATATAGCAAGACTTTGTCTCTTAAACTTTGGACATGTTATCAGAAGGGACCAGTCTTTGGAGAAGGACATCCTACTTTGTGGAGAATCAGCATAAAAGAGGAATGCCTACAAGGGGATGAATTGGCATACTGGAAGTAGTAATGGAGTAAAGTGTAACAGTTGTGAGGATGATGCAGGATCCGGCAGTGTTTCATTCTGTTGTGCATAGTCACTATGAGTAGGATCTGACTGGAGGGTAGCTACCAACTACAACAACAATGCTTGTGGTTATAATCCTATTGAGTAATGGGTTTTCTTTATTATATTAATGAGTCAGGAGTAGTGTAAGTATGTGTTTTGAGCCAATATCTAACAATGTATTAAAGGAACAATTAAGCAAACAGTGATGGGACAAGACAGATTCTATGCCAAATGCAGATTGCCAAGGAGCCAAGGAACAAGGCCCTTTTCCCCAGATCCTGCAGAGATAGAAAGACTTCCCCTATAGCCAGAACCCTGCATTCAGACTTATTGTCTCCAAAACTATTAGAAAATAACACAGACTTTTGGCATTTCTGTTATAGAAGCAGCCGAAAATTAAAACAACCCCTAAGG
>NW_006408816.1:345916-368190 GCF_000296735.1 Chrysochloris asiatica | reverse complement strand
CAGCATTGATGGACTCAAGTGTGGCAACAGTAGTGAGGTTGGCCCAGGGTTGGGTAGTGTACCAACTTGATGGCACCTAACAACAACAACAAGGAACTTTGTAGCTTTAAATTTCTCTGTTATTATTAACCAAGTTAAAATGTGGAAAGCATTTTGGAGGTCAGCTAGATCTGAGCTAAAATCTGAGTAAACCTTGGGAAAGTTAGTTAACTTTCCTATAGCTCATTCCTCATCTGTAAAATGGGAGGAATATTGCTGACCTTCCGGGATTGCTATGACCATAAAATGAGATTAAATACGAGGCTGGAAACATACTACATGTTTATATTATTGTTGTTAGGTGCCATTGAGTCGGTATTGACTCATAGCGACCTTATGCACAGCAGAACGAAACACCACCTGATCCTGGGCCAACCTCACTACTGTTGCCATGCTTGAGTCCATACATGTTTATAGAAGTTATCAAAAAATGGGAGTTATTAACAGGATATTTTTATGAGTAGAGGGAAGTTTCATTTCTTAAGAGAGGAATGTCAAATGGGATACTCAGGTTACTGCTTGCATTGCTCACCCGTGAAGGTACCCAAGAATTGGAATTATCACTGTGTGTGATCCTCATGGGATACAAATGTTACTAAGGAAACCAACCACTAATTTCCAAATCAGGGTAAGTAGTTTCACAGAATGTATAGTTTCCTTTAACAAATTGGATTCCAGTGAAGGTCACACCTTTCCTTTCCCTGCTGCTATATACTCAAGTTAGGGTTGTGCACTTGCAGCTATATGTGCCAGTCACCTCTTTCATCTTCTGCCAATGACACTCTGAATGTAACAGCCAGTAACAGAGATCCCTGAGGTCTGTCAGCTTTGCTCAGTCTTTACCTTTTGTAATGTGTCAAGTTGGAGTCACATTTCTTGACTCACACAGTAGGCCACTGAAACAGCTCCTTGGCACATTCATGTAATAGACTTCTAAGCAAAGATGCCACATGGCTGGCAGTCATCTGGTTCTGCCTTTGCTTTCCTACCCCACAATAGTCCTTATTTCCCCTACTTACTCATATGAATTCCTGCAGAGAACAAACCTATTATTAAAGCAGCATTTCCTCTCCTGCTATATTCTTGTGTTAAACTAGTCCTCTTCATTGTTGCAAATAATAAGCAACACTTATATATCAATGAAAATTCACTGCACTGCTGGTGGGATTATTTCAGCCCTCCATAGACTGCACACTACTGCCATTGTTTATAGGGGAGCAATTTTAGGTCTCTTGCTTGCTTTTAAGTTGTTTCTTTAAGGAGGGGTGGTGGGCCAGTCTTCCTCATATATTTAGCTTTTTTTTTTTTTCTCCTTGTACTCCTTTGAACAATGGATACTGTAACTGTGGCATCTTTTTTTGTAATAATTCTTAGTGTTGACTTTTGCTTTAGAATATTCTAGTAGTAAAGCATGAATACAGTACTACAAATTCATAGAAACATGTTAATTGTCATCTTTACAATATGAAAGAAATTTTATTATCACTTCTTCTTTTCTCATCAAGTACTAACCTCAGAAATATCTCACTAGCTTTTTCACAGCTACATAAGTACAAGCTCATTCACTTCCAAGGAAAACCTACTCTGTGCCAGTTATTGTGTTATGTCTTTCACCCATGTTGTCTCACTAGAACTTAAAATAACTCTGTAAGTTTTGTTTTATTTTATTTTTTTATGTCCATTTTGTCAATGTGGGCACTTACAGAACTTTTAAAAGATCTCACACATTAAAAAAAAACAACACAAAAATCAGTCTGAAAAGCCTGTTCCTGCTGTGTATCAAAAGTACTTATACAATGTATTATGCAAAACATTTCCTTCCATGCTGTTCTTGTTAAGTGTTATCAAGTCAGTTCTGACTCATTGCAACCTGGTATAGGGTTTTCAAGGCTATAAACATTTGTTAGAGCATAATGCTTCATCTTTTTCTTGTGTAGGCTTGAGCCACTGAAACTATAGAGCCACTATGCTCCCATAATAGGAAAGGAATACATTTCCAAAAAAAAAATCATAAACATTAAAGAAAGTATGCAGAATGTGGATGGATAAACAGTTGGATCAGTTGATAGATAATAGGTAGCTCTTGTGGAGTAAACCCAAATCAGGATGACTATATGCATAACAAAACAAAATATTGTTTAGTCCTAAATCATCCTCATGATTGTCTGAATGCTCAAGTTTCTTGTTGCATCTATTGTGTCAGTTCTTCTCACCTAGGGTTTCTATCACCTTGCCCAGTACTCTTCATCACTAAACATAATATCCCTATCCAGAAATTGCTCTCTCCTAATGATGTGTCCCAAGGAGCTCTGGTTTCATAGTGGTTACGAATCAGGCTGGTAACCTCAGCGTCAGCAGTACAAAACTGCCAGCTGTTCCACAGGAGAAAGATGAGGCTTTCTGCTCCCATAAAGATTTACAGCCTCGGAAACCCTGTACAGGATCACTATGAGTTGGAACTGACTCTGTGGCACATACCACCACCAACAACAATGATGTGTCCCACCACTTGTCAATTTGTCGTACTGTGGTGGCTTGTGAGTTGCTACGATTATGGAAGCTATGCCATGGGTATTTTAAATACCAGCAGAGTCACCCATGGTGAACAAGTTTCAGATGAACTTCCAGACAAAGACAGACTAGGAAGAAGGAGTGACAAACTACTTTTGAACATTTAGTCACTGAAAACCTTATGAATAGCAGAGAAACACTGTGAAATATAGTGCTGGAAAATGAGCCCCTCAGGTTGTAAGGCACTCAAAATGCGACTGGGGAAGAGCTACCTCCTCATAGTAGAGTTGACCATGAAGATGTGAATGGAGAAAGCTGGTGGGAGTAAAGCCCTTGCGACCTTCATTTGCTGATGGGTCACAACTCAAAATAAAGAGAAAGAGCTGTAAACATCCATTAATAATCAGAACATGGAATATATGAAGTATGAATCCAGGAAAATTGGAAATTGTAAAAAATTAAATGGAATGCATAAACATCAATATCTTAGGCATTAGTAAGCTGAAAGGGACTGGTATTGGCCATTTTGAATCTGACAACTATGCCGGGAGCAACAAATTGAAGAGGAATGGTGTTGCATTCATCGTCAAAAAGAACAGATCCAGATCAGTCATGAGGTACAACGCTGTTTGGGATAGGATAATATCCATGCACCTATAGGTCTTCCCTACTGGAGTCCTGGTGTGACGCTGTGGGTTAATGCACCAGACTGCAAAACCATTTGAAATGCAAGGTCAGCAGTTCAAACTCACCAGCTGCTCCTTGGAAACCCTATACAGGGTTGCTATGGGTCTGAATCCACTCGACGACACTCAAAAATAACAACAAAATAGGGAAGCCCAGTTAATACCACTATTATTCAAATTTATGCACCAACCACTAAAGCCAGTGAGGATGAAAGAGATGAATTCTACGAACTTCTTCTATCTGAAATTGATCAAACATGCAATCAAGATGTATTGATCATTACTGGTGATTGGAATGTAAAAGTAGGGAGCAAATAGGAAGGATAAGTAGTTTGAAAATATGGCCTTGGTGATAGAAATGATGCTGGAGATCACATGATAGAATTCTGCAGCATCAATGATTTGTCCATTTCAAATATCTTCTTTAGACAGCATAAGAGACAGTCATAAGCATGGAGCTCATAGATGGAATATACAGAAATCAAATTGACTACATCTGTGGAAAGAGACAATGGAAAAGTTCCATATCATCAGTCAAAACAAGGCCAGGGGCAGATTGTGGGACAGACCATCAATTGCTCGTATGCAAATTCAGACTGAAGCTGAAGAAAATGAAAAGACGTCCATGAGAGCCAAAATATGACCTTTAATATGTCCCATCTGAATTTAGAGATCATCTGAAGAACAGATTTGATACATTAAACACTAAAGACTGAAGATCAGAAGACTTGTGTGATGACATCAAGAACATCAGACATGAAAAAAGCAAAAAGTCATTAAGAAGACAAGAAAGAAGGAAAACATCAAAATGGATGTCAGAAGAGACACTGCAACTTGCTCTCCAGCATAGAGACGCTAAAGTAAATGGAAGAAATGAGTCGGTACAAAAGCTGAATAGAAAATTTCAAAGGTCTGCTGGAGAAGACAAAGTTAAATATTATAACAAAGTGTGCAAAGATCTGGAGTTGGAAAACCAAAAGTGGAGAACATGCTCAGAATTTCTCAAGCTGGGGGAACTGAAGAAAAAAATTCAAGCTTCTACTTTCATTATTGAAGGATTCTCTGGGCAAATTATTGAATGATGCAGAAAGTATCAAAAGAAGATGGAAGGACTACTCAGTCACTGTACCAAAAGGAAATGGTTGACGTACAACCATTTCAAGAGGTAGCATATGATCAAGAGCCAATGATACTGAAGGAAGAAGTCCAAGGTATATTGAAATAACTGGCAAAGAACAAGGCACTAGGATTTGATGGAATAAAAATTGAAATCTTTCAAGAAAATGAGGCGGTACAGGAGGCACTCACTCATCTCTGCCAAGAAATTTGGAAGACAACTATCTGGCAAACTGATTGAAAAAGATCTGTATTTGTGCCCATTCCAAAGAGAGGGTACCCAATGGAATGCGGAAATTATCAGACAGTCTCTTTGATATCCCACGTGAGTAAAGTTTTACTAAAGGTAATACAGAAACGGCTACAATCATACATTGACAGAGAACTTCCAGAGGTTCAAGCCAGATTCAGAACAGGACATGGAATGAGGGATATCATTGCTGATGTCATATGGATCTTGGCTGAAAGCAGAGAATACCAGAAAGATGTTTACCTGTGCTTTATTGGCTACACAGATGCTTTCAATTGTGTGGATAATGACAAGCTATGGATAACATTGTGAAATATGAGTATTCATGAACACTTACTTGTGTTCATGAGGAATCTGTACATGGACCAAGAGGCAGTTGTTCAAAGAGAATATGGGAACACTGAATGGTTTAAAATTAAGAAAGGTGTGCTATGAGGTTGTATTCTTTTACCATATTTATTCAACCTGTATCCTGAGCAAATATTCCCAGAAGCTTGGTTATATGAAAAAAAAAACCAAAACGTGGCATCAGGATTAAGAACCTGTAATATGGAAATGATATAACTTTGCTTGCTGATGAAAATCAAAGATCACAGCCTTCAGTATGGATTGCATCTCAATGTAAAGAAAACAAAACCCCTCACCACTGGACCAATAACCAACATTCTTATCAATAGATAAAAGATTAAATTTGTCAAGGACTTCATTCTTCTTGGATCAACTGACTATCAACACTCATGGAAGCAGCAGTCAAGAAATCAAACCATGTATTTCATTAGGCAATTCTGCTGCACAGGACCTCTTTAAAGTGTTGAAGAGCAATAGTGTCAGTTTGAGGACTAAGGTATACCTGACCCAGGGTATTTTCAATAACCTCATATGCATGTGAAAGCTGGACAGCGAATAAGGAAGACTGTAGAAGAGTTGATGCTTTTGAGTTATGGTGTTGGAGAAGAATATTGGAAGTTCCATGGGCTGCCAATAGAGCAAACAGATCTGTGTTGGAACAAGTGCAGCCAGAGTGCTCCTGAGGTCAGGATGGCGAAACTTCATCTCTCATACTTCAGACACATTGTCAGGAGGGACCAGTTGCTGTATAAGTATATCATGTTTGGTAAGGTGGAGGGTCAGAGAAAAAGAGGAAGACCCCCAGCAAGATGGATTGGCAAAGTGGCTGCATCAATCGGTTCAAGACTGACAACAATTGTGACGTTGGCCCAGGACCAAGCAGTGTTTCGTTCTGTTGTGCACAGGGTCTATATTAGTCGGCACTGACTGGATGGTGCCTAACAATATCAATGATGTGTCTAAAGAAATCTACTTGAAAAATGCACTATTGTAATGTATAAGCTTTTTGCTGACTAATTTTCAGAAGTAGATCACCAATACTTTTGTCCTAGTCTTTCTCAGTCAACAAGGTCTGCATAAACTTGTCTAAAATGCATGACCCTGATGGTATTTGAAATAATAGCTTCTAGTATCATGGCAACATGCATGCCACCACAGTGTGACAAAAAGAGAGATATGTGGTGGATATATATCGGATCTGTTTAAAACAAAATGATAATGGACTCTCATATGCTTACCACTTACTTGAAGAGAGTCTGCCATGCATGCTCAGATCCATTATTACAAGATGAATGGTCCTTGTGGGCTGTATTTCCCCAATTCTTTTCTCTGCTGGCTTCTACTTGTGTTAAAGGATTGTACCAATTTACAATCACACCAGCAGTAAATAAGTATACTAGTTTCTCTGAATCTTGACCAGTACTTAGTTTTATTAAATGAGTATTAAAGATTAACATGAAGACAGAATCTATATCTTGTTTCTAAATAAGACATTTCCTGTACTTTACTATATTGGAATACTCTTGTGTTGATACTTTTGGTTTAACATGTTGTTGTTGTTGTTGTTAGGTGCCATCGAGTTGGCACTGGCTCATAGCGACCTTATGCACAGCAGAATGAAACAATGTCTGATCCTGGGCTAACCTCACTACTGTTGCCACACTTGAGTCCATCGATGCTGCCATCTGGCCAATCCATCTTGTTGGGGGTCTTCCTTTTTTTCTCTGACCTTCCATCTTATCAAATATGATATCCTTCTCCAGCGTCTGTTCCCTCCTGACAATATGTCCAAAGTATGAGAGATGAAGTTTGGCCATCTTGGCCTCTAAGGAGCACTCTGGCTTGCACTCCGTCCAAAACAGATCTATTGGTCCTTTTGGCAGCCCATGGCACTTTTAGTATTCTCCTCCAACACCATAACTCAAAGTCATCAATTCTTCTAAGGTCTTCCTTAGTCACTGTCCAGCTTTTGCATGAATATGAGGTTATTGAAAATACCATGGCTTGAATCAGGTGCACCTTAGTTCTCAGGCAGCAGTCAAGAGATCAGATGACGTATTGCCTTAGGCAAATCTGCTTAACATGTAGGCATATGTAGACATCTAATATGTTAGTTTTTTGTTGTTGTTGTTGTTGTCTTTCCTTAGTGGAAAGAATCCCCAAGATCATTATGATCAATCTTTTCACTCTCTGGAAGTCAAGTGATTTGTGAAAGTGTAAATGAATGTTTAACAGGATATAAAAATGTAAGTCTATCTCAGATTTAAAGGAGCTCTGTTGGTGCAGTGGCTAAAGCACTTTGCTAGCTGAAAGTTTGATGGTTTGAATCCATCAGTTGCTCCACAAAAGAAAAATGAGGCAGTCTGTTTTCATAAGGATTACAGTCTTGGAAACCCAATGGGGCAATTCTACTCTATTTATAGAGTTTTCATGAGATGGAATTAATTTGACAGCAATGTATATCTCGAGTGTGACTGAGTCCCTAAGAGGCAAAGGAGTAATAATAGGAGGTAAACCATTCTAAAGTGAAGTTCTAGACAATTTTCTTTTTCATTAATTGCTGAGGAGATGCTTGGGCAGCTTTCGTAATATTTAGTTTAGTATAAACTTGGGAGACTATATTAAGTGGTGACACTAAGAACTATTTTCTTTGGAGAAATTGGAATTCCTGGAGCATTCTTAATATCTGTGGAAGAAGAAAAATTTCCCCCCTCACTTCATAATAAATCTGAGAGGCTATTGGAACCTCTTAGAGAGCTTGACTTTGTTCCCTTGCATCTGTAGGTCATATCTATGCCTAGAAAATTCTAAAAGCAAAAACCTGTGGCTGGGTAGTTATTGGGTACTGATGAGTTAGTGAAGAGAAGTGCTGCCTTGGAAGTCCTTGCACTCCAAGTGTTGGTAAAGTCAAAGGATTTGTGGACTGAAAGTGGGTTTGAGATATCAATTTGTACTAGAAAGTTTCAATGGAGGGACACATGACAGAGGGTGTTTATAGGATGTACTGCTAGTCATTGCCTGTATCAGGTGAATTACATATGTATGTTCATAAGAAATATGGTTGGGTGGTGGTGGTGGAGTGTTTTCCAAAGAATTACAAAAGCAGTGCACAAAGGAAAAATTAATCTTTGAACACACACAAGGCCAGAGAGTACCAATACCAAATTGCTGGTGAACTGGGACCAGCAAACCACTAATGTTATACCTTTCGTGTACTTCACGTTCTTCACTTGTCTTTCCTTCATCTTCACAATCTTTATAGAAACCAAGAAATGGATGGTGGGATGAAGAGAAACAGGTAGAGAAATAGAGAAAAAGCGAACTACAGTTGTCATATTCAAAATGTATTCTAACATGAAGAATGCCACAACTCAGATAGTAGACAACTTTAAATTAAAATGAATTTCTGAGTTTTATTATTACATGTGCTAAACAACTTAATAACCTGAGTGAAAATGTTTTCTGAACAAGAGTGACAGACATTTGAATGTAACCCGAAAAATCATGAGGAAAAATGGCAGTGTGAATGTAAACATTTATGTCTTTTACATTTGAAAATTCTACTAAAAATTCAGTAAATATGTATTTTTGAAGACATAAACCAACTGAAACAAAGAGAAGAAAAGCAGTGTCATTAACAGATCTGGCAGCAAAAATTTTCAAGGCTGGAAATCAGCAAGACAAGTACTAACATACAAAACAAAACCAAGATAGTTAAATCCCAAACCAAGAAGAAGTTTAACTTAATAAAGAATCCCTAAAACACTCAGGGGTGGTGTGTTGCTGTAGGATAAGTACTGGACTGCTAACTACAAGATACACAGTTCAAATCTACCAGATGTTCCTCAGAATACCCTATACAGGGTTGCTATGAGTCATAACCGACTTGCAGGGACTCAATAACATAAACCTCGAGATTGGAATTGCACTTTAGACATGTAGAAGTAGAGAGAAGATGGGTGAGATAAGATTATTGTCCACTGCACTAGATTGTTCTATGTACTTCCTATGTTCTTCTATAGTTCCTGTACATCAGTCTATATTTTCAAATTACATGCTTATATTCTCTTTCCTGACTTTTCACTTTTACACATTTTTTTCCAGCTATTAAATTTCCTATGTATTTTCTGTCCTTCAGAATAATTTTACTTGACCAATATTTGATGTTTACATTATTCTGACAATGTAAATACTATTTAAGTGTAGGCATGTAGGATACTTCATTATTTTTCCTGAAAACCTTTTTGTTTTCCATGGCATTAGTACTTAAACAAACAAACCAAAAATGATTAATTTTATATGCATAGTTCCAAAAGAATAAAATGATGAGTCATAGACACTGTTAGGTAAGGTAAGAGCACTCTCACACACAAGACAAAAGATTTGTTAAAAATCTGAAGTTGACTATTGATTAGAAAAACTGGAGTTAAACTATCAGGCAAGTTATCTTGATTGGGAAGGTTGGTTGTCCTTTCAGTTCAATTAATCTGATATACTGAGCCCTGGTGTGGTGCTGTGGGTTAATGCGCCAGACTGCAAAGCCATTTAAACTGCAAGGTAGGCGGTTCAACCTCACCAGCTGCTCCTCGGAAACCCTATTCAGGGTCGTTATGTGTTGGAACTGACTCAACAGCACTTAACAACACTAACTACAGTCTCAGCACTGTGGTAGCTTTGGGAACACAAATATACTTTTCTTCAATATATGACATGTCTCCCCTGGGTCACATTTTAGTGTGGACAGAGAGAAGGACAAATAACCAAAACGTCAAAGCACAATATGTTGTGTATGGAGGTGCAGTTAACTGAGGGAATACTTCCCAGAATCATGAGTATTGGTGATGCTTTCAGGTCATGCAAAATTTACTTATATGAATGGATCTTTAGGAGAGTGAGGTTTCAAGAAAAGGGTAAAACTTCACAAAGCTTTTCAATGTAACAATTTAGAGAAAATGATTTTGTAGTTCTATCTCTGATGAACCCTATATGAAGTTTCTATGAGTCAGAACCAACTCAATGGCACTTAACAACAACAACAATAATCTCTGATGAATAGGGTGGGGTGATGCATATCTACAGGTAGGTAGATCAGTTTGGAGCCTACTGTCATAGTAAAGGTATAAAATGATTAGGGTCTAGAAGGATATTCTATACAAAGGGCAGGAGAAAAAAAATGTATCAAGAGTCAGTAGAATACTTGAATTTGTAGGACAGTGTGACTGTATGGACACTGAGATGTGCATAAGATTTTTGGATAGCTTGCACATATGTTATGTGTGAAAGGAAATCTATGAAGACAGTGTTGAGGTAGAATAATAAGAGGATGATAAGCTTCAAAAAGTTCATGGAAAAAGAAAATTGAAAGATAATGAAATTTTCCTGCAAATTTTTTAATCTCCCTCAAAAATTGAGATGTAAACAATTTTTAAAATCCTTCTACAGGAATCCTAGTGTGAGAGTCCTGGTGTGGTGCTGTGGGTTAATGCACTGGACTGCAAAGTTCGTTTGAACCACAAGGTCAGTGGTTCAAGGTCACCAGTTACTCCATGGAAACCCTGTACAGTGTTGTTATGGTTTGAAACTGACTCAACAGCACTTGGCAGCAACAACGGGAATCAGTTGACGTTCCCTATCATTGAAATTTAGAGTATTCCATGCTACAAGCCACAGAAATGGAGTTGATTGATAGAAAAGAGACCAAAAGAGTTAATTATAAATCCAGGCCCTGGCATAGAGAAAAGATTTGAAAAAAAAAATGCATAATGGAAATGTTAAATATTTCCATTCCCACAACTCCTATGTCACCTCTAAACTAGAGAAAAATTGCATGGGCTCCAGAAAAGAAAAGGGAAGATATTTCAAATTTTAATTCTGGAGATCTGATGAGATTCTAGTGTTCTCTCACTATGAGTTAGGGCAAGAGAAAAAAAATCTTCAAGTATGTATAAATAGACTAGTCAGAGAGGCCTTCTGAGTTTCTAATAGCTCTGCATTGTTTGGGGTCAAGAGAATATTTCCCATATCCCTTAAAATGTGGGTTAAAAGTGGGCTGAACTTTGGGATCCTGAACAATGATCAAAGAGAGAAGAGGAACAACCCAGCAAATAGCGGAGTGAATATGTTAGTATTTTATCTGGTTCCCCTAGAATTTAGAAGCAAGTCTCAGGAGAAGTCAGGTTACTCCTTGTAAAATTAAGTTTCCATTATCAGGTGAAATGAGTTCTCAAAGTGGAATTTAAGCTCAATTATTGGTGGGAGGGAAGGAAATTTGTTTATGAGACAGATGGTTATTTCGAATGGATTCATATCTGCTATAGTGTGGCACTGTGGGCTAATGCTATGGACTGCAAGGTTGGTTTGAACAGCAAGGTTGGTGGTTCAAGCTTACCAGTTGCTCCTTGGAAACCCTATACAGGGTCACTAAGAGGCAGAATTGATTAAATGGCACTTAAGAAAGCAATGACAACATATTCAATAGGAATTGGATATGCTCCCCTGGCGTGCAAGTGATCAAGATCAGCTATAAGCGTTGATTTTTAAATTTTCAATGTATCTGTGGTGATTGAAACCGTAGTGGAATCAAATCACCTTGGTAACATATGGAGCGAGAAGAGAAAACTGGAGGACAGAATATCTGAGAAACAACAACATCCAGATAATCTAGAAAAAGAAGTTTCCTTAAAGGATACTGAGGATGCATTTTCAGTGACGCCTTCTTTTGAAGGAGTAACAAATATGAAAGGCTAAGGTTGTTGACCTGACCATTTCAGATCAAAGGGGATATAACTTAACATGTCCAGCTTTGCTAGACGTTTGCAGGGTTTTAACTAAATATTGCTAAAATTTTGTATCATTTATGTAATATAGCTAAATGACTTCTGGAACTTTTGTTGTATAATAACTTTGACTTAGACAGAAAGGGAAATATTGTTCATTTCAATGAGCTTTGCTATTTAAAAAAAAATCCATGTCTACCCACAAGAAACAAACAAATGAACAAATCTATAAATAAAATAGCCTTCAAATGGATAATGATAATTGTTAACAGTATGATGATTGTAACTAATGTCAAAAATCAGCAATAAAATAGCCTTCAAATGATGTGCACTGGATTATGGACAAGTCATGAGTTATCATAAATACTATGTAGCAGAGTTGCTGAAAATGTATAGCTCTGTTGTTGTTGCTGCTAGGCGCTGTTGAGTCAGTTCTGACTCATAGCCATCCTGTATAGGATTTATGAGGAGTGGTTGGTGGGTTTGAACAGCCTACCTTGTGATTAGCATGCCATGTGTGCTTATCCTACAATGCCACTGCAGGACTTTAAGTAGAGTTTCAATTGGCTTCACGTATACTCTCAGTATACTCTCACTCTTTGGAGTGCATGCTGGGCTTCTTGAATACTTTGGAGATGTATACTCTTATTTAGGATGAAGTTGAGCGGCTGCCAACACTTCATGTGCCAGCCTTGGTAAAAACTCTTGTTCATATGTTTCTGTCAGTTGTCACCTGGGATGGATTTCAGTTGCCATTGAGAATATAAAAAGCTCAACATTCCATTACTAATTCCCATGAGTTATTTAGTCTTGTCTTTCTTTTTTAAAGGTTAAACTCTTATCTTTCTGCTAAAAAGTTAGATAATTAACATTCTTACTTACATTGGTTCCCTAACATCTGCAGATTATGCACCATTAATCAAGTTCCTCTGAAGCATGCTTGACTTTTGTAAAGAAATTTGGTGGATAAAGCTTTCTCTATAGTAATAACTTTGCTATTATTATGTTTTTAAAAAAATCCTTTTTGAGAAACTCAATTTTGAGTAACAGTTTCTAGCTACTTAAAATGGCTATCATAAAACCATATACCAGGAATAAAAGCAAGTGACTTATTTTAGAATCTTTCAGTGCTGACTTCTTTTAGCATTAAAAACTTTAAAATTTGTGATTTTCAACTATTGCATATTTATAAAATCATTTATATTGACAGTTAAATCCTCCATTTTCAAGTGACAGAAACAGAAATTATGGATATATATTTTATCAATATTTTAGCCCAAAATCAGAATTCATTTTTATATAATATTACAAGAAAGTATGGTTAACATTCTAGAATTTTGATATCAGCATTACTAGCTAAGAACTTCTGCATGAGGCAAGTGCTGGACATTTATAGAAAATATGTCCTAGAAACAGTTTGCTCATGGAAAAAAAAAATCTGCTTTGCATCTATGATATTTCCTTGACATTTCCTTTCTGCTGTAGGATTCTTATAATGCTCCTTGATCTGTCTGAGGAGATAGATTGCGGGAATCCTTTGGAAGTTTTAGAGACCTATTAAACACAGAAATATAAACTCCTTTTTTCTATCATAAGACTTTTTTTTTTTTTTTCAATTTTATCCATTTGCTTCTTTATTGCTCCTTAGTAAGTTGTAGAAAATACTAATGCACACTGAGGGAAAAAAAACTAATAAAAGCTTTTGCTTTGTTGGTGTTTGTTTGTTTGCTTGCTTAGAAAGCAGACAACAGACATGCATAGGGTCAATAAAAATATCAATGTTTGATGCCAGAAGTATTAATCATATATCTTGATTTAAATTACTCTATGAAAAGTAAGATTAGAAAATATTTCAAAGAAAACATATTAACTACAAGAGAGGCATATGCTTTTTGTAAATAAGTTCAGACATAGAGAACATTTTGGCAGAAGAACCAGTTTTGGAAGAGAGAGATAATAATAAAAGAAAACAAATAGTAACAGTAGATTGTAATTAGGTACATTGATGACATTGTCAATGTAGTTATAATCTTTGTATAAGGTTAAGGTCTTTAAAAAGGTGATATAAGTATAAAGTAACAGAATCTAGTAACTTGTATTTTATTTATTCATAAAAAATTACAAGCAAATAGAAAAGTTTGCTTGTACGATGAAGCAAACTTCATTTTGCAATCAGTGTTTATTATGACATTTCGTTTTTATTTAATTTTTTATTTCAAATCATGCTGGACCATTCATAATTTCTTATACATTTTTATATATTTAAAAAGTAACTTACATTGACCTCTCCTACTTGATGAATCTTTACTCATCCTTTAAAGTGCAAAAAAAGTCTCCTCAGCGAATGTTTTGGGAAACTTTTATTCAGAATAAATTATTTTTTGTGCTTTCTGTTGTTGTTAGATGTCATCTAGTTGGTCCTTGAGTTATGTAGACCAAATGCACAACAGAATAAAATGCTACATAGTTCTGTACCATCCCAATGATCAGTTGTAGGTCAGACTGCTGTGGTTCATAGAATTTTCATTACTTGATTTCTTTAAGTAGATTGTCAGGCCTTTCTTTCTAGTCTTTCTTAATCTAGACACTTCTCTGATACCTATTCAGCATCAAAGCAGCAAGCAGGCCTTTAATGACAGATAGATGGTGGCTGCACATGAGATACAGAGGCTGGAGATTGAAACCGGGTCTTCCACATGGAAGGCAAAGATTCTATCCCTGGACCATCAATTCTTGCTATTGCTGTTGTTGCTGTTGTTGCTGTCAAGTCAGTTCTGACTCACAGCACCAGTGCTACACCAGGACTCCAATCTTGCTATAATATTATAGTATTTAGGAAAGAGCTCAATTAATCACCTTGCACCATACCTACTGTTAAGCATTTTGTTTATCAGTATTGAATGTGACCTCTACAAGACAAGGGGCTTGTCTCAGCCATCATATTTTGAGCAATGAAGTCAGTGTCTGAGAAAAGCAATATTAACTGAAATAGGTATTTTAAAATGCAGACATTTGTATTTTTAGACTTAGGAATAAAAAGAGATTAAGAAATACTTCTTTATTTAACTACATGTGACATCTTGATTTACTGTTCTTTCTCATGGGAGACTAAGGAACCCTAGATAAGCACATGGCTGCAAACCTAAAAGTTGGGTTTCAAGCCTACCAGCTGTTCCATGGGAGAAAAATGTGACAGACTGCTTCTATAAAGATTACAGTCTTGGAAACCCTACTTTGTCCTGTATAGTAACTAGCTGTTGGAATTGACTAGAAAGCAATATGTTTTAATAGAGTGAAAGAGTAATTGAAAGTAAAAATAACTACAAAGAAAGAATTAAGTTGCAAAGTTCAAACATTATGCAGAAAAAACTTTGTGATATAAATATTTTAACCTTGGGAAAATAGAGTCACACATAAGTTATCACTTAGAAAAAAAAAATAAGATTATTAAAAATTAAGTATTCTGACATTGAAACCATATTTCTAGATGTATTTTATTTGACCTTTAACAAATAAAGAGACACAGTTATGGCAGACTAAGTGTTCAAAATTGTTGTTGTTGTTAAGTGCCGTTGAGTTGATTCCGACTCATAAACACCCTGAATAAATTTTGAAGGAACAACTCGTGAGTTTGAACCACTGGCCTTGTGGTTCAAACTGACCTTGAAGTGCATTGCTTTATCTCACAGCACCATACCATGTGCCACTTTGTACCCACAACTAATAACTGACTACTCTTGAAAGTGCAATTGTATCAACACATTATTTTAAAGTTGATTCTACCTTTCAATTGCAAACATATATATTCTTTTTATTTTTAAGTACACAAAAAGTCAAGTTGACAAACAAGATGGAACAAATTGTTCTAATGATGTAAGAGGGACCAGTCCCTTGATAAAGACATTTGGTAAAATAAAGGGTCAGTTGAAAAGAAGCTCTCAATGAGATTGATTGACACAGTGGCTATAATAATGGGCTCAAAAATAGCAACTACTGTGAAGATGGTGCAGTACTGGGCAGTGTTTCCTTCTGGTATACATAGGGCCACTATGCATCTGAACTGACTCAATGGCACTAATAACAATTATGATGCTTTTAGTTTAAGCACAAACAACTTCTTAGCATCTATTTCTCTATCAATTAATTTAATGTAACCTTCTAATCTGACCTAATCTATTCTTGTTTATTTTCTTTCTCTTTAACTAGAATATGAGCGTGTTTTAGGCAGATATATTGTTTTATAATATATCCTTTTTACAATGATATCCCCAACTATCAGAACAATGATTGTACATAGCAGAAACTCAGTATTTGTTGAATGGATGGGTGATATTTTTATATGGTCAAGGTATGTCATTCATAGAAATGAAAGACATAGTACTTGTTTTGGTAGCTAGAGATAAGTCCCTAGATGACTGGAAGAACTCTGAAACATATGCTTTATTCAGTTTCATTCTAACACTTTATGTTAAAATTAAGAATTGTTTTCATCCTGTTCCCAGTCTAATATTTAATAAAGATAAACCAATTACTAGACCCTCTGAATAACACTGTTGTCTCTATTCTCAAAATCCAGAGGCCAAATTGATATGATCATTTGGTCACTCTATTTCTTTTAATAATTCAGTTTGAACACTGATTGCAATATAATAAAACATTTTATAGACGATGTAATTATAAATATTGCCAACAAGAGAAAAATTAAGTGTTTACTGAGTTACATTCAGAGCTTCCATTTTCAAGAAAATGCTTAGCTGTAACAACAATGTGGCTATCTACCATTCCTATGTTTTAGCATTTTAAATTCTAGAGTTTAAAAGCATTATTTCCAGGGCACTACATTTTTAAGAATTGTGGTAAATATAACATAATAATGTGTTATAAAAAACTGAAGGTGTCAATAATTTCATTCTACTTGAAACAACACAGTCAATGTCCAATCAGTCTAGAAGTCAAAAGATAAATTACATTGGGAAAATGTGCACAAGATCTCTTTAATGATCTCTTTAAAAAGCAAAACTGTCACTTTGATGCCTTAGGTGCACGTAACTCAAGCCTTGATTTTTCTAGTTTCCTCATCTGCAAATGAAGCTGGGTAATGAAAAATAATTGATGCATTTAAATTGAAGTGTTGGTGAAGAATATTGAATATACCGTGGACTGCCAGAAGAGCAAATAAATCTGTTTTAGAAGAAGCATAACCAAAATGTTCCTTAAAAGCAAGAATTTTAAGACTTTGGCTTGCTTACTTAGAACATGTCATCAGGAGATACCAGCTGCTGTGAAAGGACATACTGGATAGTAAAGTTGAAGTCAAGAAAAATGAAGGAACCACTCAATGCACTGGATTGACACGATAGTCATAATTGTAGACTCAAACATTTCAACCATAATGAAGGCAACACAGAACTATGCAATATTTTCTTCCATTGCACATAAAGTTGCCATGAGTTGGAGTCAAAATATATATGTAAAAAAGTGTCTGCCATTTTCACATTATTCATATATAGATATGTATCACTTAACATCAATTGCATTTGAATTGATGCACTTGAGTTATGGTGTTGGAGGAGAATAGTGAAAGTACTATGGACTGCCAAAAGAACAAATAGATCTGTGTTGGAAGAAGTACAGCCAGAGTGCTCCTTGGAAGCCAGTTTTGCCAGACTTTGTCTTTCATACTTTGGACATATTATCAGGAGGGGTCAGTAACTGGAGAAAGATATCATATTTGGTAAAGTGGAGGGTTGGGGAAAAACAGGAAGACATCCCCCAACCCCATGAGATGAATTGGCTCAGTGGCAGCATCAATGGGCTCAAAGATAGCAACAACTGTGAGATTGGCCTGGATTGGGCAGTGTTTCATTCTGTTGTGATAGGGTTGCTATGAGTTGATACCAACTCGATGGTACCTAACAACAACAGCAACATCACTTAACATCCAAATATATTCTGTGAAATAGGAAGTTATGTGTTCCTGGGGTCCAGAAAGTTCATGCAGTACCTCAGGGATTGATGTGTGGTTCATGGCCTAGGTAGTTTTTACTACATATGAAGTGAGCATTTAGCCAGTTCTCTCCAGGCTGTTGTCTCCTTCTCTGCTAAGTCAAATGCAGGGAAGGCTTTAGACTGTGTGGATCTTGACAAACTACTGATAACACTGTGAAGAATGAGTATTCCAAAACACTTGATAGTGCTCACGGGGAACCTGTACATAGACCAAGAGGCAGTTGTTCGAACACAATAAGGGGTACTGAATGACTTAAATCAGGAAAGGTGTGCACCAGGGTTGTATTCTTTACTATACTTATTCAGTCTGTATGCTGAGCAAATAATCTGAGAAGCTAAATTTCGTGAAGAAAAACATGGCATCAGAATTGGGGGAAGACTCATTAACAACCTGCAATATGCAGATGACACAATCTTGTTTGCTAGAAGCAAAGACTTAAAATACTTACTGATAAAGATCAGATTGTCACAACTAGAGCAATAAATAACATCATTATGAATGAAGAAAAGATTGATGTTGTCAAAGATTTCATTTGGCTCAGATCTACAATCAACATTCATGGAAGTAGCAGTCAATTAATCAAATGAAGAATTACATCAGGTAAACCTGCAAAAGTCATGGTATTTTTTCAGTACCCTCATATGCATGTGAAAGTTGGACAGTAAATAAGGAAGAAAGTAGAATTGATATATTTGAATCATGTGGTTGGAGAAGAATATTGAAAGCACCACAGGCTGCCTAAAGAACAAACAAATCTGTGTTGGAAGATGTACAACTAGAATACTTATTAACACTAGGATGACAAGACTTCATCTCTCATACATATTATCAGAAGGCACCAGCCCCTGGAAAAGACATCATGCTTGGCAAAGTGGAGAGTCAGTGAGAAAGAGGAAACCCTCCCCCACAAAGGGATGAATTGGCACAGTGGCAGCAGCAATGGGTTCAAGCATAACAATCGTGAGGATGGCACAGGACTGGGCAGTGTCACTTGAGTCAAAGCCAAGTCAGTGGTACTTCACAACAACATTATAGCAATTGTTAATATGATTTAGTTTTCTTTTAATTGGGGGAAGCCTAAATGCAAGTAACAATATTCCAAGAAATTAGAGCAGAAAGCTGTTTTTCTTAATTAATGAAAACCACTCTGCATAGTGGAATCCTGGTGTGGTGTTGTAGAAAAAGCACTGGGCTACAAGGTCGATTTGAACTGCAAGGTCTCTAGTTCAAACTTACTAGCTGCTCCTCAGAAACCCTAAATAGGGTCACTATGAACTGGATATGAGTTGATGGCACTTAACAACAGCAACTTTGCATAGTACATATATTGTGAAGTTCTCCATCATATGTATAATATGGACGTTTGGAAAACTTCAATGGACACTGGCCCATATTTCACAAGCTCTTAGCGCTATGATAGGCCATGATCTGTCTTCAGGATGTGAATTTTAGTTGCTCCAATTTATCTACATCTTCAATTGGATTTATATTTGTTTATTTGATTTTCCATTTGTTTTAAAATCTGCTGGGAATTCCTCTTTCCAAAGGCTATTTTGTACCACCTCCAACTGACTACTATAATCTATGTTTGGAATGCTGGTGTGATTTGTTTTCTTTAGAGCTTATAGATAATTTTTCAAAGTACAAGAGCATTTAGAAAATGACATATAAGTCAATACATTATTAAAATAATGATGACGACAGAGAACAGCCTTGGGGAAAATATTTTCAAACTGAATCATGGAATTAATCTATCAACATCTGAAGATATAAACCAGAAAGGCAGATAATAGGACATATACAAATTAATATCTTGGTCAGGTGGAGAAGTTAAGAAATCCTTTAATAGAAGTGAAAGTGTAGCTATTGATTTCTTAGGAGATAGGATTGCTAAAGGCTGAATTGCTTCTATGATTAAATCACAAGCTTCAGTTTTGGCATTAGTGTTTCCTTCAGTCAAAAACACAGAGGATATCTTCAGATCCCTAGAGCTATTTCTCTGAGTAAACTAGTAAAACATAAATATTTCCCTGAGGGGTTTTGATCCAGTGCTAGATTAGCTACCTGAAGTTGATCATTTCAGTTTTTCTTGGAGAAATCTATAGAAGCTAGTTACCTACTTGATTTATTCACTTATATCTGATAATTAACTTGGATAACAATTGAAATCTCTGCATTTACTTAGCTCTTTATGCCAAGATGGAAATGTGGGTTCCTAATGTATCAACCTTCTACATTTCTTC
The DNA here is from genome assembly GCF_000296735.1 of Chrysochloris asiatica. Classification (NCBI taxonomy): domain Eukaryota; kingdom Metazoa; phylum Chordata; class Mammalia; order Afrosoricida; family Chrysochloridae; genus Chrysochloris; species Chrysochloris asiatica. The sequence goes on along the minus strand of NW_006408816.1, from coordinate 348,211 downwards.
CTTCTTTCTTAGATATTACTGCTTTTTGTGCTTGAAAATATTATATTCTGGAAAAGGAAGTAATATGTTTAGAGTTCAGAAGTCAACAACTACCCTTTTTAATCTCAGGAATTAAATAAATCACTATTTTAAAAGATCTTAAAAGACAAACTAGAGACTTACCATAGTCCCCAAACCCCACATGTAGCTTGCAGTAATGAAACTATTAAGGGTTGTGAGTGGAAGAACAGGTAAGGTTGTTTATCAAATAAGTTTATTGGACAATCTCTACTTGGTAACATACAAACCCAAGATACTTTTATTTTTCTCTAATCATTGCCTTCAACCATGCTTCATTGACTATCCTTTTTCCAAGCTTTAATGATGTCTTGGGAGATCCCATAGCTTTCCAGTCACTTTCAGTTATTAAAAAGTGCAGTTTAGTCTTGTCCAATTTAAAACTTCAATTTCATCACTTTCTCTTATCCCAGTGCTGACCAAGGAGAGTTCCATTTTCACTCTTTTGTCACTTTACTCTCTTTCTGAATCTAAATACCTCATTGATAGAGCAGGAAAGAGGGATGGCAGAAACAGGCAATAGTCCTTTAAACTCACTTGTTGTTGTGAAGTGCTGTTGAGTCGGTTCTGACCCATAGCGACCCTGTGTAGGGTTTCCAAGGAGTGGCTGGTGGGCTTGAACCACCAACCTTGCAGTTCAAACCGGCTTTGCTGTCCAGCACATTAACCCACAGCAACACACCAGGACTAAACTCATTAGTATATTTTTATTACTGTGAATATTTTTATACATAGCAATGATTGTCTATGGGTACTTTCTGTCTAACAGGCTTCAACAGTTGCTCTTCGCACAATCCAGAAGTGGGAGATTTGTTGGCTCTGGTGCTGCAGGTTAATATGCTGGACTGTAAGTTTATTTTGAACCTCAGGGCCAGCAGTTCAAGCTCACCAGCCACTCCATAGAAAACCTTTACAGAGTCAGTATGAGTCAGACCTGACTCAAAGGCACTTAACAACAACAACCTTTTCTAACCTCAGGAAAGCTTGCCTCACTATTCCTCCAGAACACTATCCTGTCTTACAACATTTCTTATTCCTGTGGCCAGCTCTTCTTGATGGATTACCAGAAAGATGGCACAAATCGAGTAACTTCTCTTGTCTACTTGACTCAGAGACTGCTTCAGTTTCACTCAACACATTAAACCATGGGAATACCAACTGCTCCATTGTTCCTTTCTCTACACTCGATCTTCTGTAGACAGTTCTCTTCTGACTGCTCAAATAGGTTCCAGAGGTAGGTTCATCAGTCTAAGGCATAAACTGAATTTCATCCAGGAAATAACTCCTTCTGGTAGGAGTTACCCCTCACTTGGCTCTTAAATATAAGGACCATATATTTCATTGTCCAAATCAGGTCACTTCTATGAATAAAAATCTATAGGCATGAACCAGAACTTTTCTGAGTATACTGAGAGATGTCACCTTATTAAAGAGAGGTAGAAAGCACTTTTGGGAGTGTTTGTGGGTGAAAATGATTAGCACATTCAGCTGCTGAGATTCAAGACCACCCAGAAGCATTAAGAAGAAAGATATAGTGATCTACTTTTGAAGAATTAACCATTGAGACCTTATGGAACACATTTCTATTCTGACATACAGAGGATTTCCATTAGTCAAAGTTAACTCAAAGGAAACTCTATTTAGTTTACTTAAGAGTACCCTGTGGATAGGGTAAGTCACAGCATTTTATCCACAGGACAAAGTTTCAAGACTAAGGAGAGTGTTCTTTGTTTCTCCTCTTAATATTCTGCTTATTCCAGGAAGGATAGGTTAGTGAATTGGGGATTGTCAATTTTGAATACAAAGCTGTTTTGGCCAAAATCAAGGTGTCTGATCACCAAATTATTTTTGGTTCATTTTAGAATGATAGCTAATTGATACCTTTTTGTTGTCAGCTTTGAATCTGATGTTATTTGTAGGACAAGAGAAAAGGAAGTTATTAAATATTTAAATGATATAAACTAGAATATTTTAAGAATCATGAAATCATAAGACATTAATCTGAATCTGCACCCCACCTCCACCCACTCAATTGTTATTATTATTTTGACCTTTTTAAAAAAATGTTTTATTGTGAATTATGAGATAGTTTACATAGGAGAACATTCATTAGTTTTACATTCATCCTATCGTATATCTGCATTTCTTTTCATCAGCCCCACCTAGACAGATTGGATACTGCTCAGTGGAGATTCTACCTTCTTCCACGCCCTCTGGATCTAGGTTCCCTTTTGAAAG
>NW_006408816.1:339713-345781 GCF_000296735.1 Chrysochloris asiatica | reverse complement strand
CCCAATGAGATGGATTGATACAGTAACAGCAGCAATGGTCTGAAGTGTAAGGTAAGAATTGAGAAGGTGGCACAGGACCAGGCAGTATTTTGTTCTGTTGTGGATAGGGTTGCTATAAGTCAGAACTGACTGACTTAACAGCACCTAACAACAACATTGGCTAATTCCCTTCAGTATACACATACGCTATGATAGATTACCTCTCATTTTACCAAAAACTCAGTCGATCTTGATTCCACCTGTTACCACATCACTCTGTTCTTTGCAATTCAAAACGTCTCAAAATAATTTGTTTATACAGGTTATTATATTTATTTGCCTTTCACTTTTCTCCTTAAACTTTAAAGGTTTTAATTTTCTCACCTTCAATCTTAATGTTTTTGTCATAGTTACTAGTGGTCATATCCAGTAGCAACTTTTACATCTTTATTTTGATTTGAGCAGAATTCAGTAATGGTGATGATTCCTTTTCAAAACAGTTCATTATTTGTCATCTGAGACAAATGCACTTCGGTTTTCTTCTTCCTTTGCGAATCCTCATTTTCAGTCTTCCTTGGGAACTCCATTTTCAAAACTTCAAATATTAGACTTTTCAGCACTCATTCCTGGACCTCTAATTTCCTTGAATATATTTTCTTATGAGGCAACTCAGTCCTATAGTTTTAAAACTGATCTCTCTGTAGGTGACTGAAAACATGTGTTTCCAGTCCTATCCCTCTAAACTTGTATGGTCTTCTCAATATCTCTACCAAGACATATTTCTTGATCAATTTTCTCTCCACCTTATGTTCATAAGTTAATGGCACAACCAGTTGTAGTACCATCAATTTACTTGCCATGACTTTTCTGCCCAAAGGATTGTTTTTATTATTGTTAGGTGTCATAGAGTCAGTTCCAATTCATAGACATCCTATATAGGGATTCTGAGGAATGCCTGGTATGTTGGAATTGTCAACCTTACGATTAGCAGTTTAATACTTAATTGACAGTGCCACATAAACAAGGTGTATGTTTGATTAGTTTTGTCATCCTGTTAAAGTTTAAAAACAGACATCTTAGAAGCAGGAACAGACAATCCAGAACCATCAAGAAAGAAGAGCCATTAGCAGAGCATGAACTCCCTATCTGGAAAAGCATGCAGAGACAGAGCAGTGTGGTCTTCCCAGTCCATGAACCGAGTAAAATCTAGTGCCTATGAGCAGGAGGCTGGTTTGCAGAAGGTACCATTTGGGAATTTGCAGAGCAGCCAAAGGAGCTTTGTAACACTTGCCTGAGCAGGGAAGAGGTTAAGGGTCCACATGGCTGAGAGGCTGAAGACAAAAGCGGAGTGTGCCTGCAGCATGGCAGAGAAGAGGTATTCCTGACTGGAGAACTGCTGCATCCTGAGTTGTTTCTAATCCTGAATTGTATCATGTTCACTTTCCTAATAAATCCCATTATCATGAGTATTGTCTGTGAGTTCTGTTTGGCCATTGCAATGGTTTATTGAACCCAAATGTGAAGCATAGAGTACAGTGAGAGGGGTGATTGGTATTAGAATAGCATAAATAAGGTTGTAGGGTAGAAAGAAGTATGTCTGATTTCTGTCTAATAGGAATTGACTTTGGACTAATTCTGAGTTTGAGTCTCCTTCCTCCTTGTGAAGCCAGAGTAAGTCAGACATGGTTTCCATGTCATTTTTTCACAAATACTCAAACAAAAATCTTTTGAGTTAATCTTGAGTCTTCTTTTCTCTCCATCGTCTATATTTATTCCATCAGTTTATCCAGTAATTTTTATTCCAATGTGTATTCACAATCTATTTGTATACCCTCTGTTATGAATGCTAGATACTGGAGTATCTTCAGTTAGATTATATTTTGGTCTTTCTTTTTATTTTAGCAGAATATGGTAGTGGTGGTTAGTGGTTCTGTGCCGTGGAGTCAGTTGGAACTCATAGTGACCCTGTGTCAGTTTTCTGAGGCTGTAAATCTTTATAGGAGCAGAAAGCTTCATCTTTCTCACAAGTATCCGCTGGTAGTTTAGAACTGCTAACCTTCAGGTTAGTAACCCGACTCACAACCACTATACTACCAGAGCTCCTTAGCAGAAATATACTTGTTTTTAAAAAGTATAAAACCTGAGAGTGACTTTTATTTTAACCCTTTATTTTTCTATAAATTTTCAAAAGATATTTATTCTTATTTTTGGGTAGGAGAGAGAGAAAATTAATAAGTAAAAATCTGTAACTCTACACATCCAGGATTGAAATTGGAAACACTTCAAAAAATAATAGTTAACTTTCATTTATACTTAGCAATGTTAGTCAAAATTATTATAAGTATCTTGGATGATTGTTTTGTACATTTATTAGCATATTTGTATCTTTTTTACCCTTACATTAACTGGAGTGGAGAGGGGTTGAGTAAAGGGATAAGACTTTAAAAATAGTCAAATACAAGGTCTGAACCAAAGGAGAATATAGTGGTTCCTTTGTCCACCTTCCTTTGGACTCCAGGTAACTTCCCATACTAATTTGGAGAAGTCTAAGTGTTTTATGAGGGCATTGGATTTATTTCTGGCCCTGGGGTTGGGGCAGTGGTCAAGCCTAGGCTTGTCAGCAGAAACTCATTTCCTAGGTACAGATAGAAGGTCAAATTTAAACTAATGAGAAGAAAGATTTGCTGACAGGTTTCTGGGAAATAACCTGACAATGTCATCTGAGAGAACTTATGAAAGTGACTTTTTTTTGTATCTATAGTCTTACATTTGAAGAAAGTAGCTCTGGAAGTTGTTAGTGACCATCTTGTAAGTCAGCCTTAGGATGAAGGAGAGACTCTGGAAGCAAAACCAGAGTTGGTAGAATCAAGTCATTCCTGAAGACCACTTTATATTCAAAACTTCCAAGCAAGATACCTTGTGGATTTCCTTTTACTGTGTAAGCTGGTTTCAGCTGTGGTTTTGTTAGTTCCATGTAAATAAACTCTAATAGATACAGTGAGCTAGAATAAAAGATAGATAACCCTGCTTTTTTTTTTTTTTGGTGTTTTCAACAATCTGGAAAATGAAAATATTTTGCTTCTGAATGAAATGAAAGAAGTAAAGATATGGGCAAACTGATAATTTCCTAACTCCTTTTGCTATGTTTTCCCCATAACCTTACAACCAAGTAAAATAATAGAAAATCAGTGTTCACATGTTAGTGTAGATATTAATGTTGTTGTTAATTGCAATCAGGTCTGTTCTCACTCAAAGCAACCCCATATGTACAGTAAAGTCACTGTGTTTCCCCATAATTTTTGGAATACATTACCATAAAATTTTGTGACCAATGAGTTGGCTATTTAGAAAAATAATCCCAAACTTTCTTGCAAATAGAATTCAAACTTAATACCAAAAAAATAGAGAGAGCTAGAAATTGTGAACTAAAAAGGATATTTTAATAACACAATAAAAAAAAGAATGATATTACTGAAGGTACACAATAATTACCCTTCCTACTTCATTGGGAAAGAGGCATATTTTATTGCTGTTCTATACATCTTAATATCCCTTCTCTGCTAACCTGGTTGAACTTTATATCATTGTGGGTTAGAAAATGAAATAATATTAACATTAATTTTCAATTTTCCCTATTTATTGTATAAATTTTAATATCTCATTTACTCAGAACTCAAAAAGTTCTGTCATCTATTATCTCTGCTTTTTTTTTTTTTTAATGTTTTTTATTGTGAATTATGTGATAGTTTACATGGGAGAACATTAGTTTTACATTCATCCTATTGTATATCATTTTATTGCCATGGTTACAATACCATCCATGCATCATCAACCAACCACAGGGTATACCCTGAAAGGCTGCCCCTCAGTGGTCAGCACACAGCCCCACTCCCTCTCTGGGTCTAGAGTCCCGAGCTGCTCCATCTCTCCATGTCATCGTCTCTGCCTCCATCTCTAGTATCACTGCTTCTTTGGGTAGGGTCCCATACTCTGCTTTTCTCCCTTGATGGTCCCAGGGACCTCTGTTCCTAGACTACAATGTTAATCACACCCCCTCCCCCTTGCTACAAAACATCTACCTTTACATTTCCACCCTCACAATCAGTCCTGATAACAATTATTCACTATTGTATCACAAGAGACCTCTCTGTATTTCCTTTCATCAGCCCCACCTAGACAGACTGGATACTGCTCAGTGGAGAGTCTACCTTCCTCCACACCTTCTGGATCTAGGTTCTCTCTTGAAAGCTTGTAAGCCAGTCACTTCTTGCCTTTAGAGTCCCCAACCCCCACTTTGGGTAGTCAATGTCCAAGTTGCCCATCCCTGTCTACTCTGTGTATGAAGGGGATGAGAATGATCCTTGCTGTGAAGATTTGTTCCCTCTTTTGAGCTACTGCATCCATAGATGTAGGTCAAGTTCATCAAATTATATCAGATTACTTTTTTTTTCCTCTTCTTTCTTCTTCTAGTTGAGCTCTGATCATCCAGTCATTGAAGCCAAGTCAAGTGGGTATTATCTGCAAGTGTGGGTGCTCTTTCTTCTTATCCACTGGACACTTCACTCTCCACTCTAGTCCTCTGTGGCTATGTCACTGACTCTGGGCCCAAGAGTCCCCAGGTCTTGTCACATTGCTGGCCAACCAGGTTTCCACCCAGGTTCACAGGAGTCTATTGAATTGTAGGGCTTAGCTCACAACTTCATTGCTGTTTTTCCCTCACTTCTTATCAGTAATGAACATGGTCACCAATCAGAGTGTGTATTCCCATTGAGTCTTAGTCTTGGAAGGGGGTTTGCTCTGAGGGGACCTGACCACTTGCCTTGATTCTTCTAGGTGAGCAATTTGCTTGTTCTTGTAGTAATCAGTCATTCTGCCTATATTGTTTTGTATTTTTCCTGTCGGTCTTTCTTTCAAGAAGTATCTTCTGTTCATCTAGCCATACCAAGCTGGTCTGCCCGTCCTTTTGAGTAGAAATTTCCCACCTCTGAAGATTCTGGATGCTGTTCAGGATTCTACCTATAGTCTAATGTAATGCAGAGGATCCGCAGGAAGCCTCCTTCACTTGTAGCCCCATTTTAGGTATTCCAATCAGTTATAGGCAGAAAACGGACTTACAAGCTTTCTATGGTGATATTTCTGGCTATTCCTTTCTCTCCCCCTCCAGTGCAAGAGAAACCAAGATTCAAAAGACAGCCAAGCATCTTAACATTATTTACCTCCTTTTACCCATTCAAACTGTGACTCATTCCCTAAATCCCAGAGCCCTGTTGTTCCAAGGTTGTGCATATATCATTCTTTACCTTTGTCCCACTTAGCCTATGCAAACCTGCCTAATTGTTCTCCCATCTGCTTTGTTATTCCATTCCCCTCCCCCTTCTTATATATTGCTCTCCTCCCCAGCACCTAACGATCCTGTGTCTATTCCCTGCTCTGTGCTACAACTTCCCCTCCCTCCCCCACCCACCCACACCCTTCATATTCCAGCAACCAGCAAAGAATCCAACCCCCCCTTTAGTATGGGTTCTTTTCCTTAGTCTTTTACAGTAGTGGTCCTATGCAGTATTTCTCCTTTTGTGACTGACTAATTTCACTCACCATAATGTCCTCAAGGTTCATCATGTTATGCAGTGGCTTGCAGCTTCCTTGGTATTCTACAAGGTAGCATAATATTCCATTGTGTGTATGTACCACAGTTTGTTTATCCATTCTTCAGTTGATGGGCACTTTGGCTGCCTCCTTCTTTTTGCTATTATAACCAGTGATGCTATGAACATTGGTGTGCATATATCTACTCATGTTATGGCTCGTATTTCTTGTGGGTAAATACCAAGTAGAGGAATTTCTGGATCATAAGGTATTTCTATTCGCAACCTTCTGAGGAAATGCCATATTGTTTTCTAGAGAGATTGGACAATTTTGCAGTACCCCCAGCAATGCAGGAGCATCCCAGTCTCTCAACATCCCTGCCAGCATTTATTGTCCTTTAGATTTTTGATCTTTGATGTTATTGCTGGTGTGAGATGATATCTCATTGTTGTTTTGATTTGCATCTCTCTAATGGCTAGACATGAAACCAAATGGCCACCACT
>NW_006408816.1:327075-328677 GCF_000296735.1 Chrysochloris asiatica | reverse complement strand
CTTTATGGCAGCTGGTATTGGTTCTTGCCTGGGTTTTGGTGCTTTATAAAGTGTTATTGCAGCTTGGCTATTTGGCAGCAGTTGCTGACTCTTTTCGTGTAATGTAGGGGGACAAAGAGTCCTCCAATAGCAGAAGGGAGGCTATGTGACAGCCAAACAACATCAGTCGGGTAGAAAACAAAACCAAAATCAAAATAAAAAACAAAAGCGGAGTCTTCCGATAGCAGAAAGGTGGTTACGTGAGAGCCAAGTAACACCAATCGGGTAGAAAACAAAACCAAAAGCAAAATAAAAAACAAAAGCAATAATGAGAGAAAAACAAAGCAAAACAACAACAGCCAAAAAACAAAACAGAAAAAAAAAGTGGGGGGGGAGAGCAGAAGAAAGAGAGGAAAAAAGCATAGCTTAATGTAAATAACTCTTTAATGTTCTACCTCTCTTTCAGTCCCTTCTGAGCTCTTCTCCTTGTTGGTATGCTGTGGAGTTGATCGTGACCCACAGTGACCCAGTATAGGGTTTCCAAGGAGCAGCTGGTGGGCTCGAACCATAGTCCCTGCAGTTCAAAAAGCTTTTCAGTCAGCCTTAGCAGGACTGCTTTGTTATTGGTGGTAAACAACTACTCAAGGGTGTCTCAATTTGGGCAGGACTGTGCTTTTGAATAAGGCAGGCTCTAATCACAAAAAAAATATTTTAAAAAACGGGGGGGAGGGGCAGGAGAAAGTGAGGAAAAAAGCTTAGCCTAATGTAAGTAAGTCTTTAGTGTCCTAACTCTCTTTCAGCCCCTTCTGGGTTCTCTTCCTTGTTGATATGCTGTGGAGTTGATCATGACCCACAGTGACCCATTATAGGGTTCCCAAGGGGCAGCTGGTGAGCTCGAATCACATACCTTGCAGTTCAAAAGGCTTTGCAGTCTGGCCCATTAACCCACAGAACCACAGCAGTACTGCTTTGTTATTGGTGGTAAACAGCTAGTCAAGGTCGTCTCAGCTTGGACTGGCCTGTGCCTTGATGGGCGGGCCTGAGGCTCAGAGGCTGGGCAGAGGGCTGGCCTAGGCCGAAGAAGTGGAGGTCAGGGGTAGTGGCTGCAAGCAGATGGTGTGTCTGTGTCTAATGACGTCTACAATGCCTTTCTCTGTCTCCCTGTGCCATGAGCACCTGAATTTGCCCTATATCCATGCCGACAATGCCCTACGTTGCAATATGCCCCCCCCCCCCCCCCACCGCCAGGATGGACCATGCTAGTTCCTTTGGCACCGCTAGCTTTCCTGGAGCGTCCACCCTCTGAATGGGTCCACTCAAGCCCTGCGCTCCAAGCTCCCCAATGGGTGGGGCAGTCCTCAGTGTGGGAACCGAGTTCAGGCAGGTGGAACCTCTAAATGCTTGTAACTCCTCAGCAGTTTGATTTTTTTTTAAAGCAAGGTCATAATGTTAAAGCCTAATGTTTTATGTTTGCCCAAATGCTGTCTGTCTACCAGGCAGGGGCCTCCCTTGTGCGATACCACCCCGTATTCTCTGGAGCCCACATACCTGTGCTGCCCAGTCAGGGAAGCACTGGAACTTCCCCTCCATCCTTTGACTTTTAATCTGTTTTTTTTTTTTTTT